>NW_010535609.1:3549-32128 GCF_000687285.1 Phaethon lepturus
GAATATTTCAAAGCCAAAGGAGAGAACCGGCATTTCCCCGGCAGCAAATTATGAACACATTTGCTTGCAAAACAGACAGACCCTCTAACTGACACCAGCTATTGCATTTTCATCCTATCTGTCTCCTGAGGTTTTTTACATTGGTGACAACATGCTGCTTTTGGATGAGCTGTTGGTACCTTTTTGGAGCTGACAGTGGTTGTGACCTTTGCTGTCCACCTCTGTGAGCTGTTAGGGTTTACTGCATCCTTTGCTTCTTTGCTGGTGTCTTAAGCCTTGAACCCTTGTTTTTATTTTTCATCTTGCCACCAAGATTCAATGGCTTGAATCTGTCCTTTGTTTTAGTCGGTGCAGCCTGTGCCTTGTTTTTCCCCATCCAAATATCGTGCAAAATCACATGTAGACGTGCTGGGATCTTGGTGACCTGTTAATGCTGGTACCGTCAATCCCTGGCTCATCTCCACCCCTTCTCTTGCCAGTCTCACTGGTGCTTCCACATCCTGAAGTTCCTATTAATTCTCCATTCAGGCCAATCTCTATATTTCAGTTACATGTTCCAGTGTGATCTCTTTGCAGGGCTGCTGGGATCTCTCTCCATAGGATTTTTCGTAGAATCATAGAATGGTTTGGGTTGGAAGGGACCTGTAAAACTCATCTAGCCCAACCCCCTGCCATGAGCAGGGACATCTTCAACTCGATCAGGTTGCTCAGAGCCCCGTCCAACCTGACCTGGGATGTTGCCAGGGATGGGGCACCGACCACCTCTCTGGGCAACCTGGGCCAGGGGTTCACCACCTTCATCATATAAAATGTCTTCCTTATGTCTTGTATCTTGACTGATTTTGTGATGTGCCTGGCAGTGCTCCATGAACAGGAGCTCTGGGGTGCTGGGCTGTGTACAGTGATGTCTAGTAAGGTGAGATGCAGCTGAAGCCTTGGCTTTAGCTGAAGCATTCGTAAGGAGGTGCTCCTGTGGATTTTTTGCTGGCTAATAGAAGGCTGTGCTCAGGCTGCAGTCTTCCAGAGGGAACTGCCAATAGGGTATCTTTCCTCTGTCTAGCTGGCTGTTTTCAGGAGTCTTGTATGAAAACATTTGAGACCTGCTTCCCTCTGTCAAATTTGGCTGAAATTGTCGATATTTTGCTAGGTCGTGAGGCAGAGGGTCTGTCTGCTTGTGTGACATGTGCTATGGCACACTGGTGGGTGTTGGGACATGGATCCCCTGGGAAGGCTAGGCATGCCCAGACGCAGCTCTGTAATGTCGGTTTTGTGTCTGTATGCGACAGGGATAGTTATTTGGTGGATGGACTTAGCAGCATCTGGCATGGGTGATCCTGGGACAGGAGATGTGTGAGATGCAGCTGGAGCCAGGCACCAGCCAGATGAGACTGCAAATCCACTGGGCCTCATCCCTTTTAGACAGACCTTGCTGACAGGGGTTATTTATTTATCCCAAAATTTGTTGGAAAAAAGTAAAAGAAAAAGGAAGAGTTTATTGCGAACATAGACACAGGAAGAATAAATGGAGGGGAACGGCCCAGCTGCTGGCACTACTTTCAAGTACGTAAGACCTGCTTTTTTAACTCTCTTACCCTCTTGCATCTTGTCAGGCTTCCCACAGCTGTCATCTGATCCAGGTGAGGTAAAGGGAGAACCTGGTCCATCAGCTTTATGGGATTTGGAGGCAATTTGTTCAAGGAACTGTAAAACCCAAAGACGTTGCCCCTATAAATTATTTACCAGGGAGCAGTAAAAGGTCGAGGAAATTGCTGGGATTCCTTGCAAAACCCTGAAGTTTATGGGGTCGTTTCCCTGCCCCTATGAGGTTTCTCTCGAGCTCTCTGTAGCAGTTTAGGAGGTCTTTGGCAAGGACAGTGTCTGCAAAGATCAGCTAAGACTTGCTGGATTTAAATTTTCTAAGATGGAATGTACATAATGAGCATCATGGTGGCACCTGAGTGAGCTGGTGGCTCTAAGCAAACTGAGCTGCCCTGAGTGGGACAACGACAGTAGAGCAAGTGGCAGTCCTCCATCAGCCCTGTTACCCAAATACCATATCCTGAAAGATTGAGCACATGGAAGGCACAAACCCAGGTGTGATCTTGGCCCACTGGTGGGCTGTGGATGGAGGGAGGTGTTGCAGTGAGTGTCTGGAACCTGCAGAGCAGCTCTTCACCTTGATAGAAATGGCCCACACTGCCTTTTCTCACCTAGGGCTGGTATTTCATACGCAGGTGAACTCTTAAAAGCAGTGGGATTTTGGAAGGAATCAGAAAGGAGAGCAACAAGAGAGAAAATTACTCATTTTCCTTTTAAAGTCAGAGAACAGCGCCCTTGAATTTGGGATCATCTGTAGTCTTGATGTGCTGCAATCATCCATCAAGGATCCCTGCTGGCAACGCAGCGGTAGGAGTTGGGTAGGTTTTCACCCCCAGGGAGCATCTGCAGCTCACTGCTAGAAGGCAGAGTATAGCTTTAACCAAAATTATAAAAATATATGTAATAAAAATTAGAAATACTCAACACGTTCAAAAATTTAACATGTAAATGTTCAACGTGTACGGACACATGTATGTATGAATTACGTCTGCCAGGAAACGTCTTCGGTTTGTGGCACCCAGATTATGAAACCCTTTTGCATCCTTTTCCTCGCCTCTGCAATGTGAATTCAAGGTGTGACTGTTCTGAGCTCGAGCCTTTCTACACCTGCAGGGTCTTTGTGTTTGCGGATGTTAACATTTACTCACTGGAGGCCTGGGGCTCACCGTGCTTTTTCTTTGCCTCTGTGGAGTCTTCTAGGGTTTATTCCTTATATGACTATTTTTCTATTGCTATGTTAATGTGCATTTTTTACTATATTTGTTCCGGGCTGAAACAATATCAGAGCTGGAAAAAAAAAGAAGAATTACCTGTCAAATATTTATTTGCAGAAAGTGTGCTTTGGCTTAGCTGCCTGAAGTGACGGCAGAAACTTAGACTTACTTTTTGTTGCTTAGGTCTTTTTTTATTTCCTGCATATGTGTGAACTTGGGCAACAAATGCTGAAGATTCAGAGGTGCTTTTTCTTCTGTCCTTTGTCCCTTGCTGGCTCCATGTCACTCAGATATCCACGGCAGTAGGTACCCCTGCCCCATGGGTCAGGACTCTGACCAGTGGTGCAAGGAAGCCAATGCTCTGGAGTAGACCTGCTGTAGGATGACATTAGCACATGCCTTGTCATAGAGGGGCTTTCTATTTTCCTTTTAGAATAAACCAGTATTTCCTTGGAATTACAAAGAGGAGCGGAGATTTCTGTTAGCATTTAAGCTTTTTCTGAATTATATTTTCCATGCATTCTGAGCTCAGTCTATCCCTAAGGTTCAAGCAGCAAGGAAATTTCATCCTTGATTTAGGTCAGGAATGGAGAGGGTGAAGTGGGAGAGGAGAACATGTCCCATTTGGAAAGGCAGCAGGTATGATTTAGCTTAAGTCAAACATCAAGCCTCATGTCTGAAGATAGAGGGTACTTACAAACCTACTCTGAAGGCGGTGAGTCTGGAGCATGTTAATTTACTACCTGTCTTCTCTTAATTTGATGGAACAGCTTAGTGATGGTGCTAAAGGCAATGAGGGCCATGAGCACTGTTGGCCTCCAGGGATGGTGTGTGTGCTAGAGGACCTTGACGCCAGGCAGGACCCATGGGGTGACATGTGGCACTGGACATGCTAATACATTCAGGTTCCTCTGCCCCGGGCACGGCACCAGGGATCCACGAGGCACTTAGGAAAATAAAAATTTTGGAGGATGATCTTCTGTCTCAATGAGGCAGCTGGTATTTTTGGGGCAGGACTGGGTGAGCTGGTCACAGTGCCTTTTGCAGGAACTGGGGAGCCTTGCCTGTGCAGACCAGTAAGACCATTAGGGCAGGCTTCAGTGCCAGCTGTTGTGATGAACATGTGCTGTTGAAGGATCTACCTTAGCTATCTCAGTACATATTATATTGCATTTCTGGTGTTATCTTAGATATGGAGATTCTCAGAAGAGTGTGTTGTATTTACAAGCTAAATTATCCTTCATTCAGATTGTATTTTGGGCAGGAGTAAGTGTAGAGGTGTGAATGATGGGAGAAAGAGGAGGAGAGAGGATGGAAGGAGGCATTTTTTGAAAAACATTGAAATAAGGATCTCTGCAGGAACATTTCCAGAGGGACATATGTTTTTAATACTATTAACACAGAGATCAGAAGCCCAGATAAAGGTTTTGCTACCTTTCTGCTCTATGCAGGGTTTGCTTATGGTCCAGGACAGACCCTGCCCTGCGGAGCTGAGGATTAAATGGGAAGGGAAAAGAGGATGCTGCCAGGTTGGCATTGCAAGAAGGATGCTGGGATCTGAGGGGTGATGGAGTGATCTTGCCAAAGCTCGTAACACAACTCTTGCAAAAGAGCTGGGGGTAAAACCTAGTTTTCTTAGGTCTCAGCTCGGCACACCTCTTCCATTACTTGATTTTCTAGAAGCTTGTTTATGCCTGTTGTTAAAAAAAGCCTACATTTGCTTGGTTTTTTGTGGGGTTTTTTTTGTTTGGGGGGGGGGGGAGGACTGTGTTTTTGCTTTGAAAGCCATCTCCACAGCAACTAATGGCAGCACCACACACACCACACAGAGGTTTTGACAGCAGTTACAAAGGAAGGACACAGCCCAGGTTAACTGCTGCACAGCAGAGATCTTGATTACATCCAGGTAAACCCAGTAATTAGGAGAAGAGAGAGGGGAAGGTAAGAAACAAGAAGGCACATTAGGGGAACTTAAGTCCTGAGGGTCTCAGAGATGGGTGTGGCTATGTGATGGGCAAGGTGACCACAGCCGTGGTGCCCCAGCAGTCTAGATGCATGCCAGGCTGCTCCAGCTGCTTGACCTTCATCTTGATGGTTTTGGGATTCATTTAGGTGGGATTATCTCAGGCTGTGCACAGGAGCTCAGCCTTGTTTTCCAAAAGGGACCCAGTCTATAATACAATGTGATTTTGAGGTTGCCTGTTGTTAACTGAAAGAAACAATCCAACTCTGGCAAAGAGCTAGGCTGGATGAAGTCATCAAGCTCATCTTTTCCCCACATCTGTAATTTCCACCCTGAAAGCAGTCCATGTCTCTATGTGAAATCTGCTCAGCCCAAGACAAGCAGATGAGGCTCAGAACAGAAGAACTTTTTATTGCCCATTAAAAAATAATAAACCACCTGCTGCCAATGCCACTTCTGCTGCAGTTGTTGCATCGTAGAGAGAAGTCCCTGTTTTGTAGAGGGAGACTTCTGTAGCCTTAACGGGCAGTCAGCATTTGTTTGGGGAGTCACTAAACTGTCCATAGGCAGTAGCCAGAGCTTTCAGCCCCCTTCAGCAGCTCCATGATGGTGGGCTGGATGTCCAAGGGCAGCAAGCATGAGGCAGTTAATCCTGGATTTAGGAACCTGAAGGTTAGTCACAAAACAGGCTAATAAAGACTTGAATATGGGTGGTTGCTGTCTACAGTCATCTCCTAGCAAGGCTCATAGGCTGATCTTTCCTCCCTGTGTGGTTGACGCAGCAGATGCTTCCCTCTTTCATCACATCACTAATTGCCTAAGGTGGTTGTTGCCTGAAGAAGGGTGCTGTTAGGGAAGGATGCTGGAGGAGCAAAGCTGAGGTCTTCCCTGTAGCCAGCATCAGCAAAGAGATGGAGGAATTAGTGGATTTATGGACTTTAATGCTGATTGCCTAAGCCAAGATGAGCCTTCATAGCTGGAGAAAAGCTTCCCTTGCCACTGTAGGCAGGTGGGAGCATTGTACTTGGATGGCATGCATCAAAACCTCTTTCTGCTGCAGATGAATGACTCTCCAGGCTGCGTGCTGACTCCAGGAATCAAGAAGGAGCTTCTTCCCAAGGAAAAGGAAAATGTTGTATTCCCAGATCCTTGCCCTGGCTGTGGCTGTGGTGCAGTACAGAGCCTTGGCTGTTCATGAAGGTATGTGACAAGTGGGCTACCATGAATGCAGCAGCTGGGGGTGATGCTGAGACACATCAGGGAGAAAAATGACCTTTTTCAAGCAGCTGTTTTGGCTAACGTCATGGATGCATACGCAGATGCTGTCAGGGTGGAGCTGTAGTGCCAATGCCTTTAACTTCTGCATAGAGTCCTTTTAGGTCAGGATTGTCTGGCTAACAGAGCATCTCAGGTGGCCACAAAAGGCAGGCAGGACCTGACTTGCTGCACTTGGGTTTATGGGGAAATCAGAAAATCTTGCTGTCCTGCCTCTGATACTGTCCCACCTCAGCTGCTCCAGAGGAAGGTGGGGAGAAAGGGAAAACCTGTCCCAACCTGATTCCTCTTCTGATCACCAAAAGCTGGTACAGGCCACCACACAGAGATATGAGAGAAAAGTCCTCAAGAAATTCTTGAGGCCTTCTGCTACTATTTAGAGAGTCGAAACAGGACAACTCAACTCCTCCTTGGCTCCCTGTTGCCTGTGCAAGTCTACAAAGGACTTTTGGGGAGAAGGAGCCAGAGCCAAAAGGTAGGAGACAAAAGTACCCCAGAGAAGAGCCTCATGGAGCTACAGCATGATCCATGGCATGCCTCTGTAGGCTCAGGGTCCTGCAGGAGGGGGACGCTCCTTGTGAGCATCCTGTGAAGCTAATCCAGAACTCCCAGGACTGTCATGGGGTTGGGTATGAGCCAATAAGTCCTCCCTCATCAAATTGATCTGCAGCAACAAGCCCCCAGGCTTTGAAGGTATAAATTCACCTGGTCTAAATCCAATAAATTCAACAAGGAGTTAATGGAAGCTTTGACATCAGCTACAAAATTAACTTGATTAAGTTCCTGCCTGTCAATTAAGCCAATATACTTGACTATAATGCTATTTAATTCAAAGCTGGGAACAGTGCAATAAATCAACGTTTACAGATGTCTCTGGCAAACCTGTGATTGATGAAACGTGGTAATTTTGGAGGTGCATGGAAAATTTCAAATAAAATCATATCCCCCTGTGATTAATATAGCTGTCTGTGTTGGTATTTTCTCCAGAAGGTACCAATCCAAATATTCTTAACATCACATGTTTCCAATGACAGCCTCAGGTACCTGATCCAAGCAGCACAAACACGCTTGGGTTTTATTGCCAAGCTGAGCCTGAAAGGTGCTCTTGGCCCAGCATCTCACAGAATGGGCTCTTGTTGCCACTTTATAGAGAAAGGCTGCCTTTTTTAATCCCTTGGACCTCTTGCTTGTTGTCTTTGTCATTATCCCTGGATGCAAACGAGGGCAGGAGCATTGTGCAGGGTGAGTGAGGCTCTGAGGGGCCAGGCATGGATGGAGGAGGCTTTCTGGGGATTTGGGATGTGGAGAGGTAGGTAGCAAAGGACCCTCTGATACCAATGGCATTTTGAGTATGTTTTCTGGATCAGGGCCAAAAATCCAGATCTCCCAGGAAAAGCTGTCTGCACTGCCTTGAGTAGCTCCAAGAGGTGGGTGATTTTGGGAGGGCTGGTGGATGGTCTTCTCCATCTTGTTGAACCTTCGTTGGGATTTTTCTTGTGGTAATACAGGTTGTGGTTACCCTGATAAGCTGTTGAACAGTTTCCACCAGTGCTGAGGTCAGAGCCAAGGACTGGCATTGCCTTCCCTCTGAGTCCTTCTAGGGGAACAGGGACATCAAGGTCCAAGCGAGGGGAAAGGGGTAGATCCAAAATAGAAGTGGCAGCTGGGAAAAGAGTGGTGATCTGCTATTAGCAGCTGAGCTGCCTCCAAGGCACCCCTGACATCTCAGCTGAAAAACACTTACAGAGCATTGAGAGGGGAAGGGAGGACTCAACAGAGAGCTCTAGGAAGGAAAATTGAAATAATTGTCTCCCATTTTTGTCAAGGGAAAATGTTTTATATTCCCAGCTGGGTACAAGTTAAATGAAAAAGAGCCAGTCATTATATTTCTGCAGTAAACATAACTGTTAAGTCATGAAGAGCTCAATGTCAGGAGGCACAAAGAAAGATGAAGAAACCAAAAAGCCTTTGCTAACAAAGACCCTTGGACTGCCATCTATCCGCAGCTGGCAAGTGATCCTCCATCCTGCTGTGTGGCCAAAGAGGATGGACTAGGGACACAACAATGAAGGAGAGCACAAAACCTGCATCTTCCCAAGCCCTTTGGAGAGCCTGCTTATAGAAAAGTCTAAATTGAAGAGATCAAGCTAAAACAGGGTTTCCATTGCAGCAGAAGCATGAGAAACCTGCCTAGCGCGTCTCCCCAGCAAACTGGAACAATTGCTGCAGGCTGGTTGGGTATGACTTGATTTCCAGACCTGCAGCTGAAAGTCAAGGCAGTAGCTGGGTGAAGTCCAAAGCAGCAGTGACACAAAATGAGGGGGGGGGGAAATCAAAGAAGTTGAGCTCAGTCCTGGTGAGCAAGTCTGCAGTACAAAAAGCCCTCCTCCAGCAGCCAGCGCAGCCTCCGTTTTAGCAGCCCTACAGTAATAACTCAGCATCTATCTGCAAGGGAGAGAAACACCAAAGAAAATGTAAATTTTGAACTTCCCTTGTAGAGCCCTCACTAATTTAAGCGTCCCTAAAAGTCATCAGATTTCTGTCCATGAAATGTATTTATCGGATGCCTAAAGAAAATGAAATTCAATTGAGACTGAACACTGTAAAGGGAAATATGCCTTGATGTTCATTAAACAAATTCCCCTGTACACCTGTCCCTTCCCTGCCAGCTGGCATCAGATAGCTCCGGCTTTGTACAGAAAAATCGCTCAAATTGTTCATTCTTTGCACAAGATACTTTTCATGCTCAGAGCCTCTGGCAGCTTGGCAAGAGGGGAGCATTGCAGAGCTGAATGCACGGAGCATCCTGAGCTCGCTCTGTGCAGGACTGGAAGACTGGGTTGTTTTAGGGCTGGCAAAGCATGGATGGCCAGGTGGCCCCATGTCTGCATGGGTGTCTTACGCTGGCTCTGGAGACCTTGATGCAAGAAGCCCAGGATGGTTGGTGGAGTGGCAGAGCTGCCACATTCCCAAAATTCAGTTGTGCATGTATCAGATGTTGATGTCTGCCTGTGGGCATATGGAAGCCCCAGGCATCCACTTGCTTCCAGCATGTCCTACAGACCTGCATGCCTTGATGGATCTGGGCCTCGATGTTTGTGGTTCAAATGAGAAAATTCCCCTGGGTGAGAACAACAAAATGGGTAATTATGAGGAAATTAAAGAGAACAAAGCAGCCTGTTGCTCTGGGAAGCCCATGGTTACCCACTTCACTGGGCCTAAGCATGGTCTGTTTTCCTTAGCTGCAGTATCTTGGGGGTTCTCATGACTCAGTGGGGTTTATGTCCTGGCTGGCTTATTGCATGGTGTGAGATGAGCCTTCTTGCCCCTCTTCTCCCTCAGCATGCAGGACGGCGGAGGTGGCTGACATTTTGTTCCTTGTGGGGCAGTCAGAGGGCACAGAGAGGGAGAGATACTGGCTGGTCAAGGACTTCATCATCAGCATGGCCCGTTCCTTTGAGAACGTGGTGATGGGCAAAGGAGGCATCCGGCTGGCAGTGGCACTCTATGGGGAGAAACCAAGGTGGGTCAGTCCATCCTCTACCACCAGCACCCAGGTTTCTATAGCACTATAGCTCTAGACGAGCAACTATGTCCCCATGGTTAAAGAGCTCTTGCTGCTCTGCTAAGAGCACAGCAAGAGTTCAACCCCTAGCAGTATCACCAGAGTCTAGAGGTGCTTGACCGTGGGGGACTCTTTCAGGGGAGGGAGGCTGATATTTAATGCCGGCACAAGAAATTCCCCACCATCTAATTCTAGATAGCATTTTATGGTAACAAGGCACTGGGGCTCATACCCTGGACTCCCTTGACCACTGTGAAGAGGACTCTCTTCTTTTATTGCTCTCTACAACTACCTGAAAGGGGGTTGTGGTGAGGTGGGTGTTGGTCTCTTCTCCCAAGTAACTAGCAATAGAACGAGAGGAAATTGCTTCAAGTTGCACCAGGGGAGGTTTAGACTAGATGTTAGGAAAAATTTTTTTACTGAATGGTCAAACATTGGCACAGGCTGCCCAGGGAGGTGGTGGAGGCACCATCACTGGAAGGATTCAAAAAACATGTAGACGTGGCACTTCAGGACATGGTTTAGTGGGCATGGTGGTATTGGGTTGATGTTTGGACTTGATGATCTTGAAGGTCTTTTCCAACCTTAATGATTCTGTGATTCTGTGACTACAGATATGAGCCTAGTGTGACCAGCTAAGTGTCAATATTATTGCTGGTCGTTACTATTAGCAATGCATCCTTGCTGTAACAATAGTGTTTTCTTGCTCCTTATTCACTCGTATTGCCCCATTTCTCATTCCTAGGATGAGTATTGAGCTCACAGATTACGTGACCATTGAAGAAATGCTGGTGGCAATCCAGGATCTCTCCCTCAAAGGTGGCAGCTTAAAAACAGGGTCAGCTCTGGCTTTTGCGGCTCACACCATGTCTCGCCTGGACATGCTGCGAGAGGATGCGGCAAAGGTAAGCAACCTTCTGTGATGACTTCCCTGGTGTCATCCTTGGTAGGTATCAGACCTCTAACTTCTTTAACTGAAGGCATAAATGAGATGGTTGGGTTTTATTTACCCCATCTGATTTTTGGGACAGGCACCTCCAGATTTTCAAAGGACTGACTCACTTTTTTAAAATGCTTATATTTCTGCATGGATTGCAGAGAGACCCAGCGCTCTAATCTTAAATGCCTCCAAAATGAGTACCCATTCAGGGCACTTAGAATCATAGAATGATTAAGGTTGGAAAAGACCTCTAAGATCACCAAGTCCAACCGTCAACCCACCACCACCATGCTCACTAAACCATGTCCTGAAGTGCTATGTCTACAGCTACTGCATAAGCTAACTGAGCAGGCTCACGGCATGATTAAGACACGGAGACGAGTTGTGGTATTGGTGCAGGCAGCTGCTGCTAATAGTCTGCCATCCACTCTGGTTACAGAGAGTGGCAGTACAGTCAGCATCTTACTCCAAAAGCAGACACGTTGCAGTGTCTTTACCTTTCAGACATCTGTTCTGGGTCATTGGTTTCTTCAGATCATTTTTTAAGAAATTATTTTGTTCATAATATCTAAGGGGCTCTGAGGATGCTGAGGATGCTAAAGAGAAGGTGTTGCATTCTGTTGTGCTCTGCAGGCTGTATGAAACAGTTCACTCTGCTCTGCTCTGCTCTGGTGGTAGATGGTCTTGAAATCAAGAAGGAGGCAGCCGCATGGGGAGTGGATAAACCCCACGAATTGTGTCTGAAACTATCACAGCCAGCTTTCGCCTCTCATGGGCCTCCCACATTTGCAGCTTGGTGCAGCACCTTCTCCTTTGCTCTGAGATCCTGCATGCCAAATGTGGTCTGTGTGATCCCTGTGATTGGAGTGGTGTGATCAGTGTGGTCAATGAGACCTGTTTTGGGTCACAAGGCAGGAGGGAGAACACAATGCTACAGGTGGGATGTGTTACCCGCCTCAACTACCTGCTTAGGTGTTGCAGCAAGGTGTGTCTTCATTATAGTATCCCATGTGCCAGCCATACCTCCTGCTACGTGATCTGACATGGGACTCACCAAAAAGCTTGAGATGTCTGGGGTTGCTGAGTTGGCTGTCATTTAAACCCAGGCTGTGGCTGAGAGACTTTCTTACCACGTGATAGCACCATCCAGGTGCTGGTGGCCAAGTGTGTTGTCTAAGGTGTCTGAGTCCTTCTATAAGAGATGCTCTTGTGGACTTGTAGGGGTGAATCCTCTCTCTGTGCTGGCATTAATCGCCTTCTGGACCCAGAGTTACTGCCCCAAGCAGAGGTGAGACACAGTTGGGCAGGAGAAGACATGCAGAGAAGATGCTGACATGAGCAGCAGCATTCATGCTCTGCTTCCTTCACATGCTCATGGAAGCTGATTTCATGTGACTAACCCCAGAGGTGTAGGTTATCAAAGGATTTATTTTCAACTGCCCATCCCTTTAGAGAGATGGACTTCATCCAAGGTCTGGCTTGTCAGTGTCAAAATCCTGCAACTGTCTCTGGATTCTCCTCATGTTGTGCTATTTCATTCTC
Source organism: Phaethon lepturus (assembly GCF_000687285.1). Lineage (NCBI taxonomy): Eukaryota > Metazoa > Chordata > Aves > Phaethontiformes > Phaethontidae > Phaethon > Phaethon lepturus. Next base: position 15,648 of record NW_010535609.1, read on the forward strand.
TGTCTCTTATGCCAATTCTTGTAGGTAGTTGTTTTGATCACAGATGGGAAATCCAGCGACGCAGTTGAAAATGAAGCACGGGCCCTGCGGGATGGGGGGGTGACAGTGTTTGCTGTAGGTACGTACGGACACACTAAGTTACACCAAATACGGTGTGCGCACCAACACATGGTCTACACCCTGGGGAAGATTCCTGATGCACAAACCTCTAAAAATTGCACCCATCCCCAGGTTCAGTCAATAGCACCTACTGCAAGTACAGGAAAATCACATCTGTGCTGTGCTTGGGTATTTTTTGTTGTTGTGGATAGCTGATTTATTCAGTGGAAACCTGAGGGTCTGCATCTGTCAAAACTACTTGCGAATTCAGGAGGAGTTCAATAAATAGTTCCATAAAACTCAAAATGTTTTGATGTGACATTTTCAAAAATGAAATGTTTTTACTTTTGAAGGTTTCTCTTAATGGGGTTGAGAGACCAACCTCAGCTACATTACAGAATCACACAGAATCACAGAAACACTAGGTTTAAAATGTCCATCAGAATAATTCCATGGGCAAGGAAAAGTTTCAGTGCCCCACCCTCCCCCAAGAGTTAAGTCAAATTACAAGTCAAATCCTTCCCTTCACCAAACATCTCAGGGGAGAAGAAGAGGGTGGTGGTGTTTCATTATAGAGAGTAACAGTCCATTTGGACAAATGAGAGGTGAAAATTAGGGAGGGTTGGTTTGTTGGGGTTCGCCCCCCTTTTTTTTTTTAATTCAACCACAGGGAAAGCCTGCAATTTTCACACAGCCTCCCGAAGTCCCATTGTCTGCTCATCCATCAGAAGGGTACAAATGTCTCTGTATCCAATGGGAAGGATGAGGCCAGATCTTGCCCTGCTCCTTTTCTCTCTCCACCCCAAGAGAGCTTTCCACCTCTAGGCCCATGAGCAGCCGAATACCCTGGGGCAATCTCTAACATGCCTCTGGAGAAAACCTTGACCTCTTTTCCTTGATGAAAGAGGCTTCATCTGCTCCACCACTGCCCGTCCAGCTTGATAGTCCATTCCTTGTTTCATCCTTTGCCGTGGGCAGCGTGACTACAAAGCTGCTGTAAAACCCAAAGGCCAGCAGGTTGCTCCCACTTGCTCCTGACAGGCCTTGCCAATGATGCCTGGCCTGCCCCAGGGATGGTGTTTGATGTCCTCCTTTCCTCTTCTTTTCTTCTTCTAGGAATTAAGGATGCTGACAAGAAGGAACTGAAAAAAATAGCTTCAGAGCCCACCGCAGAGCATGTACTTTATGTTGATGATTTCCACCTGCTCCACAACGTGGCCCGTAAGCTCTCTCGAAGGCTCTGTTTCACTGCCTCAGAGCCACCACGGCCCATCAAGCAGACTGTGCAAGGTGTGTACGGGCTCTCCCTTTATCCTGCTTTCCACCTGCTCGAACCAGCCCCTTCCCAGTCCCTGGACATGGCAGCCACACCACGAAGATGGACCTCTCGCATCCCCTCTGTTCATCACAAGGGAGCTTTAGGGGTTGGATGACCCTAGAGGAGCAGCCAGCTCATGGAGCATCTATTGCTTGGGGGTCAGTGGTCCTGTGTGTTTTGCTTGTGTCTGCATCTCCGTGGTTTGTCTAGTGATGCTGGATCCTGGAAATCTTGCTGCCCGTTCAAATAAAAGGAGCAGCAATGGGCTGGGGCGGCATTTCTGCCCCTTGGGGACTTTCGTCATGGGCCTCCAGCAGCACAGCTTAGGGTCTCAAGAGGAACTTCATTCCTTGCAGAAGATCCAAAGAGCAGCCAAAGAGATCTCCAAAGAGATCTAGATCTCTCCCCAAAGAGGTATTGATGTTGTAGTGAATCCAGAGGTGATGGCAATGAATTCCTGCCCCCATCTTGGCACACAAAGTCAGGAAATTAGTTAAAAGCTTGGGGGCAGAGCTTGGGAGAACTTCATCCAAATCCTTAAAGGGTCTCTTTTTGATTTCTCTGTGGTTCTGTAGCACTTCAGGGCTTCCTGTGACATTTCATGGAGAGTTCAAGCTTTCTGGCAGACTCTTTTCTGGTGGCAGTAAAGAGAAAGGCGGGAAGGAGCTGATGCCCTATGCATAAAGCAGGTGTTCACAGGGCAAATACAGCCAGAACCAGTTTTGTTTTCCATTCTTGGGCCTGGAAACAGATCCCAGCTGCCCTTACACTCTCAACCTAAGTGAGTGCCATCTATACCCAAGGCTTTCTCTGCACTGAATATGTTGACTCCATCAGTGAACAGCTTGCACATGTACAGCACCGGTACCATCATGCTCCAAACCAAAGGCCTTTCCTTTCTCTTTTTGCAGCTGAGAAGATCATCGGCCCCCAGGGTTTACATGTCACTGAGCACAGCCACAGCTCACTGCGACTCACGTGGGTGCCAGCTACAGGGAGGGTGACGGGGTACCATGTCCATCTGCATCCCTTGCTGCCTTCGGGGCAGCCAGTTTCGGAGGACCAGCGGCAGGTAGAGTTGCATTCCCATTTTGCAGAGCACCAGTTGCAGGTCCCGGTGTGAGGGGTTAGTCCTCTGCTGAGGCTGCTGATGGCACAGCCTGATTAGGAGATGGCAGCATGTCCCTCAGCCATCCCGGTCACAGCCCAGTGCATTGGCATAAATTCCTGAAGCTTGAAGTGAAGGTCCATAGATAGACAATCGTATTTTCAGGTGTGTTGATTGCTCCTGCTAATTTTGGCATCGCTGTTGTGATGAGATGGAGTTTCTGGCAGTGACGGAGGGGAAGGTAGGGTGGAGGAAGGATGCAACATGAATTGGCACAAACTCCATTGGGGTGATAAGAACAGGTCCATGGGAAGCACTCTTTCTCTCCTTACCTCTGTGATACCACCTCTCACATAAGCCCATCCAGCTTCCCTAGCAGCATCTCCTGTTCCTCTTACTGCCAAGATTGTTCAGCTTGGTAAGATCTCCACGTGTTTAGTTTTGGATGTGACGTGTCCTTGTGTGAAGGATGCTGCCATGTGTGCCAGCTCACTTTGGTTCAGCTTGGTCACTGCAGAAAGTTTGAGAGCAAGATTGAAGGATAGAAGATGTATGCGTAAAAGCTTTGATTTCTAATAATAGAACAAAGCTATGAAAGCATAAATTATTAAAGTTAAGATTATTAATTGTATTAATTATTAAGATTGTATTTAACAAGAATGATCATCCTTGGCTGCTTCAGAATCTCATAAGAACAGAGTGAAAACACAGAAGTTGTGTCTCCACCTCTCTTGCCCTCATGTTATATTGAAATCTCCCTCTATGAGCTTAAAAGAAACTTTCTTTGTGAAAGATGGTTGCTTTTCCTCCATTTACTTCAAGGGGGCTGGGGACCACCCTTATGCACTCTGTTGTCTTCATGGAGTTTTTTCTGGACTACCCCGTGAAACCCACCCTTGGTATGCTATGTCCATCATGAACCTGGATATCATCTGAGGATCGCAATGTTCTGAGTTAGTGCATTTTAAGAGGCTCCTGCTCATGGAAGTCATTTTGTACCAGATGTGAAGCCTCATGCTACTAACCCGTTGCAAATATAGGGGTCTTCTACTGTCATGGAGGTGTAATGATGTCCTTTGCTCCCTGTGTGACAGATTGTGGTGGATGGTGACAAAAGTACTGTGCTGGTGACTGATCTGAAATCCAACACCAAGTATGTCTTCACAGTGAGGGCCGTGTATGCAGATGCCCTTGGGGAGTCAACAGCTGTCAAGGGGAAAACAAGTGAGTGTCTCTTCTACAGTCATCCCTGTGTGTTCCTTGTCTGTGTGGGCACAGGAAAAAACCCACTCCAAAACCATATGTGTGAGGAGTGAGGGATGGATGGGTAGGAATGGGTAGGATTCTGTGCAAATGTCCATGGTGTGGGGTGCAGGGTTGTGAGTGGGTGCAGAGCAACCCATGTGGTTAACCCATTCAAAAGTGGAGGGTGCAGCCTGCTGGATAGCTCACATCATATGATTTAATAACCAGCAGCATTTAATGAATCCAGGTTGGGATTCAGTTAATGTAACACCCATGTATCTGGGGTGAGAAAGCTTTGGGAGACCATGGGTTGGGAAATACAGACATGAGTTTTATGGAGAGATGTATATTCTAAACACCTTGAAGTGGGTGGTCCAGCGGTTGGGACTATGCATGCACTTAGGGCTTCATTTCATTCAAGGTGAACACCAAGGTGGTATGATCATGGTCTTTAGGAAATGCCCCAAGTAGTGATCTCTGATCCCATTAAATGATCTAGGCTTCCTCAGGATTGCAATCTGCCATGCCAAATCCCCTTGCTGTCACATGGCTGGCTGTAATGACAAGGTTCTTGAAACAAAGGAGCAAAGTCACTCTTGGCCAAACCCTGGAGTGTAAGGCACTAGGTCAAATGTGATGGATTGGAACAGGTTTTGTCCCAGAAGTCTCTGCACTACTGTAAGGGGTTTCAAGAATTTAAGGGATGCACTAATTCTGCTTCCTCCCCTTTTTTTCATGAAGTGCCAGTCTGCTTTGCCCAAGGGATTTTGAATAGAATTATTCCTTTCTTCTCTTTTGTTTCTTCCCCCACCCCCTGCAATTACTTAAATTGTTTGTGTTCTTGAGGGAAGATCTCCAACAGGATAAATAAATAAAGCACCTCAATAAGGTTGACTCACATGTATTTGCCAGGAATAAGATGGAATGTCTTTATAGGTGGAAATAAAGTCATTTGATCTCTTCTTATTATCCCCAACATGAAGCCAGAGGCAGAAGCTATAAATCTGTCTGCCATGGCTGGCTGGATCAAAATGGGTTCCTCTTTGTAAGAGTTGCATCCATAGGCGCAAGCAGCATTTGATTCATGTGTCCTTGCTCAGTCTGCATGAAACCACTGCAGACTTTTCTCTGCTCAGGAGGAAATGCCTTGTGGGTAGATATTTCACAGTTCCCAACACCATTCAAAGAGGAAGCCCACAAGTACTCTGCCTTGGGCATTTTCAGCTCACTTTTCAAGCAGACAAGGGTTTGGTAGAGGGGGAGTGGTTGCTTTTGAGGATTCAGCTGAGAGAATAGGGAGAATTAGTGCTGGCTGCTCACCTTTGTGTCTCTTTGTCCTTGAAGATGAAAGGTTTTCCAAGGATCTTTGCCATGGCTCTTTATTACAGCACTGTCACATCATTTTTTGCAATATGTTTGTACCCCAAAGCACCCGTGCCTCCAGTCACTAATTTCCGTGTGATAGAGGAAGGACTTTTTAGCTTGAAGGTGGCTTGGACACCTCCACTGGGCAAGCTGGAGGGCTACAAGATCTACATCCCCAGAAGTAAGTTCAGAATTTATTAATTTGTCTTGGAGTTTGCTTTAAAAAGAGCAGTGACCTGAGGACAGGAAAGGTGCCATTTTGTCCAAGGAACAATGCACCACAGAGCTCTTGGCATTACTCTGGAAGAACACCAGGTTAACCTCTTCCAGAAAGTTTGTTTCTCTAGGACAGAGGAGGAGAGTCCCTTGGAAGGCTTTCTTCCAAAGAACAAGATGAGGATGATGCTGTGCATCCCTTGGACCCATTTGCATGGTCACATTCAGACCTACCATGGATGTTTTTTCATACTCAGGTGCCTGTTTTGGTGCAGATGTGGGATGGGTTCAAGCCTTTGGTATGGCTCACACTCACATCTGTGTGATCTGGAGGGCTGGGGACAGCATGGATATGTCAAGCCTTAGCTACAGATGTAACCCTCAGCAACATTTCATGGGTTGGAGGACTTCAGCCTTGCACTTGAACCAGCTCCTATGCATGCTCTTCACTGTGAAGACATCACCATGGGATGTAAAACTCAGGCACTGGGAAGGCTTCATCACTCTTCTCCTTGATTTTGCAGCCAACAGACCAGGAATGACCTACACGCAGGTTCTGCGGGGCGATGTTTCTTCCCACGTGCTGGATAACTTGCAGGAGGATAGAGAATACACCATCAGCATCTATGCGGTGTACCCCCAGGGGCCGAGCCAGCCTGTGGCTGCTGTAGGAAGAACATGTAAGAGGTTTGACTCTGTGGCTGGTCCCTTCTTGCCCTGGGCACTGTGTTCACACTCTTTGCTGTTGATAAGCACCTCACAGTTGGTGGGTGCTGCAGCTACATGTATATCAAACGGGCAGCGTTCAACAGGTCCTTCCTAACTCTGACCTGGAGCTCTGCTCTTCTTCCATCACATGCATGGACATGGACACCCTTGAACACCATCACACTGGGAGGAAGGGTGGGAGATCTGAGCGAGCCTCACTTGCCCTCCTATTTTGCACCTACACTGCATAAAGCAAGTGAGATTGGTGCATTAGAGGCATTGGTCCTGTAAAGTGATGGTCACAGATACGGGTTTTTTTCACCACTGCTTTTATGAGATGCCTTCAGCCTTTCAGGAGGGCAGGAACCCTTATAAATCCCTCTCCTGCTGGCAGACAGGAACAGTGATGCAGGGAGGGCAGCCAGCAAAGTCCTCCACTGGCAAGTAGGTGGCCTGAGAGGTTTGTCCCCTGTCCTCCTTCCAGTGAAGCTCCTACCTGTGAAAAGCATCTTGCTGCAGAACGAGACCACTGACACACTCCAGGCAAGGTGGAGCCCCGTCCGGGGAGCAACGGGGTACAGACTCACCTGGACATCAGCAGGTAGAGACTCAGGAATGGGATGCATGCATCAGTGAGCAGGGACATGGAGGGACAGGAGCTGTGAGGTCCCCAAGACATCGGGGGCACTGACACCTTCTGTATCCAGACATGCAACAAGAAACTGGAGGAAAACAGGTTTTCTGAGTTTGTGAATGGTGGCGTTTTCTGCACATGGGGATAAATCAGCAGCTTGCAACAGAGAGTCGTACCGTTGGTGTTGATGGTAAACTCCACCATGGATGCAAAAACACCTGCTCTGGCTATGCATAAAGTAGGCTAAGGGTTATCCAGCCTTGTTAACATGGGATTAGTGCCGGATTTACGAGTCCTGAGTAGCCTTGGAGAGGGTTAATAGCTGGAGAGAAGCTGGTAGAGTGCTCTGTGCAGAGCTGCACATCACACAGCCCCTGGGCATCTGGGGTTACCCGTTTTGGGGGTACCACGTTACAGACTGGAAGCGCCTGTGCTTGTTGCTTTTCTCTCTGCAGCACTAAGACCTGTCTTTGTCACCCAGCACCCCATAATGCCTCCTCATTCTTGGACAAATTTTGGTGTTTGAAGACAGATCTGCATTTGCAGCTGGAGCCTCTCCCCTGCCCTGAACCCAAACATATTTTCATTGCTGGTGTGGGGGAGCAGAATTTAGAAATTCAGGTTTGATGGCATATTTTGGCCTTGGAAGATGGATGTTGCTGTGGTTCAAAGACGAGGCGGGATGTCAGGGCACCTGGGCTCCATCACAGGCTTTGAATAAATAGCACACTCTCCTCTGGCTCCGTTCCCCTGGTGATGAAGTAAGGAGACATCTCCCACCAGGGGAGGGGGGGTTAGTTGGAGAACAGCTCCAAAGGTCATCACAAGGGAGAAATCTTTACAGGAAAGGTACAAAACTTCTTTTATTCCTTTGTAATTAATGTCTCTCCAGAAAAAAATTACAACACACCCCAAAACTCAGCTGTTTACCCAGTCCTTGCTCGATACCTCAGCTAGAAATGGAGCACACACGTGCTCAGACTGCTGCATCTCTGGAGAGGGGATACCCCTTCTTCAGGGAACAGCGTGGGACTCGGATGAAGGGACAAGGGCACATCGCCTCCACTCCGCTCCAGGTTTGCTCTTTCCGAGCAGCTCTTTCACCTGCTACCGGCTCACACCAAATCCAAGGGTGGCAAAAATCCCAAGGGGCAGCCCACCCTAGTCGTTGGGTCCTGTGGGGTCCTCCTCCCATGCTCCGTCCCTTCCCGGGGCCGTGCGCTATGGTGCCATGGCGTTGGGATCGAGACACCTTCTGCCCATCACCGTGCAGCCGTCCCAGGCACTGGAGGGGTTTGATTTTTCTTCTCTGACTTCTAAGACAGAGAATAGATAAACATAAACGAACATCTGATGTGGAGAGAAGGTCCATGGCATGAGGGGTGGGAGAGGGAGGGGGATGGGGTTCAGGGTGCTGGTGGAGCAGAAGATGGGGACATGGCACCCTCCAGTGACCAAACTGCAAATGGCAGCTTCCCCCCCAAAACCCCAACCTGCTACTGCCTGCACCTCTCTGCCCCTCTGAAACGGGGTGTGATCCCCAGGGATTAGGTTTTAACTCTTCTCCTGCCATGCCTTTGTCTAGAGCGATGCCGAGAGGTTTAGCTGAGCGGTTTCTAGTCCGCAGCAGGGATACAGAAATGAGAACATGTCTTTTGTGGCATCAGTTGGCTCCTGTATCCTGGAGGAGATACTGGCAGGAGAGCCCTAGCACCGACTCACCCAGGGCTGGGCTGAGTGTGGACTGTCTTATGGGACTGCTCACAGCCCCGCATGTGGCCATGTGTGTGTTGCTACCCGATTTACTTCCTTTAGCCTGCAAAGCTCTGAGTTGCCTTGATCTATTGGTGATCACTGAGGTCTGCCCAAGTGGCTGTGGGTTATTTCTACCTGCATATGCATTAGCTCCTCAACCAAGGTTTGTGCTTGTTGCACGAAGCCCTATCCCTACCATCTTCCGTTTGAGGACCTTGGTGGCACATGTGTGAGCCAGGAGGATGAAATGCCATTTAATCTCATGCACTGTGTGGTTCCCAGGTGGTTGGTTGCATGATTGCCCACCACCCTCTCAGACAAGGACACCCAAGGAGGGTGGTCCTCCTTGGTCTGACCCAAGGTAGCCCAGACATCATTTCCTTTCACAGAGGGCACCATCCAAGACGTTAACCTCAGCAACACCTACAGCTACTACATGATCCAAGGGCTGCAGCCTGGCACAGAGTACACCATCACCATCAACCCCATCTTTGGGGATGTCGAGGGGCCAGTGGTGAGCAATAAAGCAACGACAGGTGAGTGCCCTGCAGCAGAGGTGAGAGCCAGCCCAAGCAGACACGGATGGGGGTCAGGCTGTGCTGGCAGCACAGAGCTGGTGTCATTTGTCACCGCCCTGTCTGCCATCTGGAGCACAAAGCAGTCTGGTTCATCACAGCTTTTGCGGGCAACTTAGAAGCTGTTGGGACCTTGATGAAGTTGGTCACCTTTGCTCTTTTGCAGTGGCATCGAGCACCGTCCAGATGCTGAAAGTGAGTGAGATATCCATCAACAGTGCTCTGGTCTCCTGGGACTCAGTTGCTGGGGCCACTGGGTACCGAGTGGCTTGGGGTCCTACACCAGGTGAGATCCCACTCTCCTCCAACCTGCATCACCTCCACCTTCTTCTGTGGCATGGAAGATAAGGCAGTGAGAACCTCAGGGATGGTGTGTGTAGGGGCAGGTCCAGCTCATTAACTGCTCTGAGCAGCTTCTCCCACAGCTTCAGGGCATGAACTGAAACCAGAAATTATTCCTGGACCTGACCCATGATGCCAGCAGGCAGGGTCCCTGCAGCAGCTATGTTCAGCCTGACCCCAGCCCAACGCATATCCCAGTGGGTGCAAGAGTCCTACACCACCTTGACTGGTCATCCACCTCAGGGGCTTTGCAACTCCCTGGAGATGCTGGGGAGTGGCAGAGCATACGTTGGAGCCGCCCCTGGACTGCACCACATTACTGTGGGCCCTGGATGTGAGAGCTGGTTTGGTTCCTTCAGTTCCTCTCAGCTGGTTTGGATCATTTAGTCATTTAAATTCCCAAATAAGTAACCATAGGAAAACTCTTGCCCCAGCACACACACAGGTGTCCTACAACAGAGGTTCAGCTAGGTCAGGAGATGGACTGCTGGGGAAAATGTGATGTCTTTCCCAGTAGGCAACAGACCTGCTCTCCAGACTCTTCAGTCTTTATCCTCTTCTATTTTATTTTCTCTCTCCCAAAGAATTCTTTGGCAAAGACCGTCCTCGCCAGCTGGCCCTCAACAAGTCAATCACAGCCTACAAACTCCGCAACCTGGCCCATGACACCGAGTACGTGATTTCCCTCTATGTGCTCTTTGGCTCAGTGGAGGGACCAGGGATCACAACCTCAGCCAGGACGTGTGAGTACAGGCAGGACATTCAAGTAGCTACCACAGCACACAACCGTTGGGTGTGTGGTTCAACCTTGTGTATCCCTGCAAAGCCCTTACACCATGCCTCCTGCACCCCACTCCCACCCCCTCATGTCAGGGGCACTGTGGTGGTGGTCCTTTGCCCTGCTGACCTGCTGTGCCTGGTAGCCAAGACTCTGAACCCCGAAGGCTCTGAGTTTTCCGCCTGGGGTTCTTCAGATGCAAAGTGGAGCTCGGCAGTGCTCTGCAGTGGCTCTGCTTATCTGCCATGGGCTTGGGCAGAGCTTCAGATATGAACTGCCCAATCTGTGCACACTGAGCTTCCAAGTATCCTGAAATATAGACCAATGGCCAAAGTCTTCAACACCGTCAAGGGGTCCAGCTGGAAAAGAGATGACACCTGGGTAAATTCTGCTGTAGGGAGCCATAGGGAGATAAAGGGAGAAGAACATTCTGATGTGGTCTTTTCTGCCTGGTGACAAGGGCTGTCCCCTACCTCAAAGAAACTCCAAAGGGCAGTACTGGAATATGAGGGTGCCTGGACAAGAGGCAGTAGATGCAAATTCTTCATGTAAATTAGGGGAAGACAGTGGTCTAGCTGATGGCCAGAGTGCGTCCTCCCATGGCAAACTTCAAGGTTGCTGCGTCTTGCAGGGTGAAAGGCAGCAATGCTGAGCATGATGTCCCTGCTCACTGCAGGTGGGTTGGACTAGATGACCTTTAAAGGTCCCTTCCAACCCAAAGATTCTATGATTCCATGATGATCAGAAAACAGAGGCAAGATTTGCACGGTACCAGATGTGTCCTTGGAGAGGTTTAAAAGTGGCAGAAAGTGACTGGCAACCCTGGAATACAATATGGAGATAATGGACTGACCCTTGTGAAGAAGAGCACGGGCAGACACTGATGTTCAGCACCTGTGGGAGCTCTGGGTGGATGTTTCACTCTACAGGCAGTGTGGGGGCACTGGGATCTGGACCTCGTGACTCCCTAGATCCCTGTACTGCCTGTCCTGGGCTTGCAGAGGTGCTCCCACCTGGATCTAGAGCAGGATATGCTCCTGGGTGCTAAGGGAGGTAGCATGTACATGCGCAGCTGGGACCTCAAGCAGTACAAACTGGAGTCTCTCCAGGTGAGCATGATGAGATGCTGAGGATAAGCAAAGATACTGCTTTTAACCCTTTTATATAATTTTGGCTTCATACTGCCAATGAGGAGCCCTGTTGGACAGTATTCAGGGCACTGTCTAATGCTCTCCTCACCTTGCAGCTCCTCTTGGCTATGTCTCCAATTTCAAGGTGATGTCCTACACCAGCACAAGCCTGTCTATGGCGTGGAGTGCCACAGCAGCTGCCACCAAATTCAAAGTCACCTGGAGCTCTGTGGGAGCAGGCAAAGGTGAGCAGAGAGCGGGTGCACATGCTCATTCCTGGCACAGGCCCATGTCTGTGGGAGGCACCTTTCCAAACACCTGATCTACTGCCTGGGGTAGGAAAGAGATCTCACTGTTAAGAAACATGGTCCTCAGCCTGCACCCATCGGTGATGGCTCCTTCTCTCTTTGTATTCATGCTCTTCTTTTATTTATGAAGATAATCCCCAAAGCTCTGAAACAATAGTACAGCAAGGAATGGCTGTTTCCTTTGCGGGGGATGCAACCAGCCTCATGGGTGAGCTACAGGCTCTGAAGTATCCCTTTTTTTTTACAGAAAAACAGGTTGCCAAGACTCAGTACCTGGGCAGTAGGATGTTGGCTTACCGGATAGACCACCTGCTGCCTGACACCCTGTATAAAGTTAGTGTTAGGGCTGTCTTCAGCAAGACTGAGGGGCCGGAGGTGACTCTGACTCACCGCACAGGTATGTCCTGGTGGAGCAACCCTCTTTGTGTTGGGATGCAAAGGCTGGATTCATGGTCTTGTGCATTGCACCTTGATGGTGGAGTGACATGAGCCATCCTTGTAGCTGGTAACAATAATCCATGGCTATTCCCATGGGTAGGGGTGGACACATCCTTCTGGCATGTTAGACAGGCTTGGCATAGGTAGACAACCCTGGATGTATTAACACACTCCCTAGTCTTATTTATCCACAGCTATCTCAGGACAGTTGGAGCCTCGCTGCAGGCATCACGCAGCATGCACTCACCATGTTGAACTGTTCACCATGCAGTTCACCATGGTGAACTCACCAGCACGCACTCTTGAGGTTTGCCATTCCTTGATTTGTGGCTCTGCTGCTTCAAAACTGGGGCCCTGGGTCCTTTCAGTGTCTTTTTCACATAAGTTCATCTGAATCACAGTTCCCCATGGTCTTTGAAGGTGCATCTAGATGATCTGTCCTCTTTTGGCCTCTTCCTCATGCCCCATGTCGTGTCACCAGAGTTTGGTGCAGGCGGTAAGAAATGTGAATGAGAACCCTCAGCTTAACTGCATAGTGCTCCTCTTCATGGATCATTAGGAAATGCAGCCTGGAATCCCTGGATAATGTCTGGAAAGTAGATGTTTTATGAATACCCAAATCTTTTTTCGGTGTCATAGCTTAGACCCATGAACCTGGTGCTGTGTAACTTGAGCCGTTACTTCAGACACCTTACCCTGGTTCATTTTTGCAGCATCTTTTGCAGACTCTAACCCCATCCAGACCGTCCAAGATCTGAGGATTACTGACACTGGCATAAATAGTTTGAAGCTGTCTTGGAGGAGGCTTCCTGGGGTAACTCACTATAAGATATCCTGGGTGCCATCTGATGGTAAGCAACCTGGTCTTTTAGTCAGGTGTGGTGTGACGACAGAGCACAAGGAACCCCAGAAAATAGGAGCTTATCCTAGCTCATTCCTTTTCCCACAGATAGGGGTAGATGAGGACTGTAATGTCTACGGGGGAGGTTGAAGTCCTTTAACTGAGATAGGTTTTAGTCTCTAACAAAGATATCTGTTGGATGGAGGCATGGTTGGGATTTTGGAAGTCAAAGAAGTGTCTCCCTGATTGTTAATAGCAATTACCTTGCTCTTTCTATGTACACTGTGGGTTTTTTTGAATGGTTCCTTTTAGGTGGCTTGGAAACCTCCCAGCTAGTTACAGCAGAGACCATCTCCTTCATGATCCCCAAACTGAAGGAGAGCACCACCTACACCATCTGCATGTCTGCAATGATCGGGGGACGGGAGGGAAGCCCCACACTCCTCACAGCCAAAACCCGTGAGTACGGGACTGCTAGGTGGGGACAAGAGCATCTCCACATTAGTGCTGGGGGCTGTTGATGGGAGGTGAGGATGGAAAAAGAGCAATATTGGCTGTTAGACAGCTTACTACTTCTCAGGTCCCACCAGCCAGAAAACATGTATTGGGCCTTTCTTCTTATTACTGAGAAACGTTGGGACTTTGCCTGTTTTTTCCTGCCAATTAATCACTGTGAGATGCTATTTTTGTGGCACATTATCTTGGAATTACCTCTTTAGTTACAATATCTTGACCATTTCCAGTAAAGGCAAACATCACTCATGACTCTGTGGCATTGTGCGATTTAATTGGTGCTGCAGTATAGGCAGATTTGGAGATCAAGTGGTGCAGAAGATCGGGGAGTGTGGAGCCAGCACTGTGGTTTCAGGGAGCACTAGCATCTGGCACGAGTGAGCAGGCAAAAACTTTATTGCCTGTCTCAACAACTCAAATTTCATAATCAGTTTAGAGAAACACCCGGGCAGTCCAGGCTGAAGATCTGCCAACAGTTATTTGCTAAAACTCCACCAAGGTCCACCAGCTGAGGATCTGATCTGACTCAGCTTTCTGGAAAACCCCTGAAGTGCTGCAGGGACTCCTTCCTCTCACCAGAAATGTGGTATTTAAGGAGGCAGAAGGTCTCCAAAGCTGGTTGCAGGCTAAGGTGTGTTTCCTGGCACACACGTCTTTGCACGCTGGGGTACATATCTGAGAGGTTCACCAGCAGCTGGAGCTCTGGACAAGTGTAGCACAGATGTGCTTCATGCTCATCATTCCTCTCTGGACTTTTTGCCTTTGATTTCAGTGGGGCCAGGATTTGAGCCTCCCAAGGATGCGTCAGCTTCCTTTCAGCTCAGGCAAGCTCTCGGTGGTGGCTTCTACCCACCCTAAGCTTTGTTTCTTTTCTAACAGTGGATTTACCCAAAGTGACTGAGTTCACAGTGCAGGAGGCTGTGGAGACCAGCGTTTTGCTGACGTGGACGGCTGTTTCTGGGGCATCTGCGTACCTATTAACATGGCGCTTGTCCTCAGGTAATGTTGGTTTTGGTGGGGAAAGGAAAGATAGTTTGTAATTTGGTCTCCTCCTGTGTGAGCTGCCCTGTCACCCAAGGGGTTTGAGAATGGAGCATGGAAATGTCTGGCTTGCCCTGAGGTCTGTTTGATTCAACACCTGGTCTTAGGGCCAGCTGATGCTGCAGAAGATGCAAGTGTATGGTATTAAAGGGGAAATTTCTTTCCATCACTAGCCTGAAGTGGCTGCTGTTTCCTTCAAGTCTCATGACTTGTATCTCCAAGTGCTGCCCATTTTGACCTGGGATAAATGATGCCATTACTGATGGCACCAATATTGTTCTTTCTTTTGAATCCATCTGGACCCTGTTTAGCACAAGAACGGAGAGTTGACCCTGGGGGCTTCCATACATCATGTCGCTTCATCTCAGCTTCTTCATTTGGTTGAAAAAGAGGGAAAAAAAATGGAAGGTGGCCCACTGAGGATGCTCACAAGATAACCCATTTGGCCATTTGCAAAATCCTCACAGGAAGAAAAAGGAGATGTGAAAATTCCTTAGAAAAAAGCCTGCTTGTTGTCATTATCAGTGTCTTTTCCTCTAGAGTAACTACCTGTCCATCAGGGATAGTTGCAGTGAATCAGAAAAAGGTTGGTTTTTGTCATCCATACAACCTTAATTCTAATCTGTTTAAAAGCTTTGCTATAGAGTAAATAGCTTTTAAAAATTTCTTAGTAATTGATTACAATTTCTAGTGTGTGTATCTTTTTCCAATTGATTTGGCCTTATGGGCTTTGCCCTTTTAAAGCATCAGCTATATTATTTTTTCCTGGAGTGGGCTTAAACCTCTTTGAACATAACAAGTTTCCTGTCATTGTTGCTTCAGCCGCTAACTTTTTGCTAGGGATTGGTTCATCTTCATAAGTCAATAAAGAAAATGGATCTGACACAATTCCCCTGTGCTCCCTGCAGTGCTTTTTGAGTTACCAGGTCGTCAGCTTTAATTTTTTTTAATTCCAAGGACATTTTGGTATTGGCAGCTTAAGACTTGCAACATATGTCACTCAGGATGAAGTCTCCCGTGGTAGCATCATTATTTTGCTCTACATATTATGGATAAGTGATTAGGGAACTGAACATTCAGTTCTCTAGGGTGATTTAAGTGATCTAATGCAACTGTTCCCCTCCTGTGCCATGCTGTTAAAATATCGATCTGTAAGCATTCAAAAATCATTGGTTTCAGAGTTGTCAAGGGCTCAGAAATGGATAATACCGTGTCTGACAGTCCCCCTGTGCCCTCACTCGATTGATCCTTCTGAAATAGCTTTATAACTATTGATTTAACATTCCAATCAGATGAATCTTGCCACCACGTTTCAATAGTATCAACGAGATCAAATTTATGCTCATAAGTGAGTAATTCCAATTTCTCTTGTTTAATTATCCAGGCTGCCAGCATTAGTGTATAAAGGCTATTAAGAATTTTGTCTCTTTTTTTTTTTTTTTGTCTCTTGGTGCCTTGATTAATTTTCTTCTTCGCAACTTGATTTTTTCCTAAATGAATACTCATTCATTACCTGTTTCCCTTGCCCCCTTTTTAAGGTCATTTACTGCCCTTCTCCCTGACTCTAGTCAGCCTGCCCTATAAAAGATTGGGTCCCCTCCTATGCCACTTGAGGTCATCCCAGCTGTATACCTCCTCTGTCCAGTGTTACACAAAACCAAACCCATGTATGTCAATGGGGCTCCAACCTTCCTCCCACATGTGACAGGAAGGTCCTTGGAGAAGTTCAGCTGGATGTTGCCCTCCGGTCTCTTCTTTCTACTTTCTTTTGACTGTTCTTGGGCACCAAGGTCATTGTTTTCTTATCCACCTAATCAAGAGAAGCTCGTTTAAGCTTGCATTTGCACCTTGAGCCTCCCAGTCTATTCTCCCTTGCAAAACATCAGCTTCATTCTTCATAGAAAATTGTCCCCAGCAAAGACCATCTTCCTTCTCCAAAGGTTGCAGATTTCTTCCCGCATGTGCTTGCCAGTCTTGTGCTGGGCATCCCTCCCTGAGTACCTCCAGGTACCTCCTACGTCAGTCCACCATCAACGTCTTTTTTCTGTCCCGAAGTATGAGTGTGGT
>NW_010535609.1:32152-42321 GCF_000687285.1 Phaethon lepturus
CTGTGTTAAAGACCCATTATGTGAAACAAATGGGTTTAGTGCTACACAACTGTATAGCTGCAAAAGGAAAAGTAGCTAAACTTGCCCATTTGGGGGTCTAGGCCGTGAGGGTGGGTGGTGGGCTGCCATATATCTGTGTTTCAGCAGAGCTGTCATCTTGTGTTTCCTACAGCGAATCTCTTCAGACAAGGTAGCATGGCATCTAAATCAATTATTATTATTTTGACTTGCCCACCCCAAGGGGAGTAGAAGAGGCAAGAATGCAAGAGGCATTTTTTTTTCTTTTAAAGGAGCAAAACCTCCCTTCCAAAATTTTTTGGGGTAATTGAGAACATCTAATTAAAATGAAACAGATTATTTACACTGATTTAATTTCTTTCTGTAGAAATGATGTTGGGTTTTTTTAAAGGGAAAATGCTATTTCAGAATTGAAAGGTGCGTGTTTCACTTTGACTAGCATCAAAACTCATCATTTAGTATTTCCAAAACAAGATACTTATAAAATGTCAATACATTGTTATGACTTTTTCACAGATTTTTCCTATCATTATTTTAAATCAAAACTATCTATTGTATGCAACCAAATTTCTCAAGTAAGTTTGATTTTACTTTTTAGCAAACTTTCCATTCATTAACAAAACAGAATCCTATTTCTATACATGCTAACCACTGCAAACCATAATTAATGTTCCTTCATTGGTCTATCACAGAGCTCAGCATTGGATACCACCTGGACCAAATGCCCTCTCTAAACACTTGTACAAATTCCCATTTTCTTTTCTTCTTCATGTACTCAAGAACTCCCTTTTCAGATGCAAAACAACTTTATTTCATCTGGTTTAGGACCTGACCGTTGCGGTTTGCAAACACATTTTACCAAGAGCCACCACTCTGAAACCCAGGACTCTTCTCATCCCCAAGCTCCTGTTTGCCAAAGGTGGTGTCATTAGAAGATGGGATGCTTCAGACATGGGATTTATTTTTAATTTCTCTGGCTCCTAGTCCATGCATGTTTCTTCCTTTTTTACAGCTTCTGATCTTTCCCAGGAACTGTTATCCGCAGCTTCTAGATCATATCGAGTGACAGGACTGAGCGCCAAAGAAATATATTCATTTTCTATAAGACCAGTCTTTGGAGATACAGAGGGACCAGAGACAATACTCCTTGGGCAAACAGGTATGAAGGCTGGAGTCCTATGTTGCAGTTTTACCTAGGCTAGTTTCTTGGCTTCTCTACCCTTCTGATGCTTTGCTAGGTAGAGGCATCAGAACTAAAAGAGGTTTAAGAAACACCTTTTTTTGTCTGCCTCTTGCAGTGGGACCTGACAGGGATTCACCTGCACCAATCACTCCAGTGACTTCTGCAAAACCGGATACAATGAGATCCCCATCCATATATCCTAGCAATGTGGGGACCACTCTTCTCCCACTGACCACCACCATAAAGCTACCACCGACCCCAGAGACCCCACTATCGACCACTGTAGTGTCTGCACTGCTGACAACTCTCCCTGGACCAAGTGAGTCTGTATCCTTGTGTAATTTGATGACGATGTAGCAGTAGGTCAAAACCATCAGGGACCATGGTCTTTTCTGATCTCAGGAGCCAAAACTAGTCTTTATTCACTGAGTAGTGAGAGTGGACAATGTCAGGGAAAGGGAAGACACAAACCACATAAAATGCAGTGAAGCTCTCAGCACTACGCTGTAGGGTGAAGGTGCTGCCTGCTCACTCAACAACACAGCATCGCAAGAGGCATTTGTGCTTGGGTTTGTTCCGTTGCTCTGAACACAAAGAAACATGCTTCTGCTTTAGGACCCCCCAGCTGACGGCGTTCCTCTCTTTCCTCTGCAGTCTGTGGCAAGTTCAAAGCAGACATTGGGTTTCTGGTGGACGAGTCCTCGAGCATTGGCCAGAGCAATTTCAATAAAGTGAAGGATTTCCTCTTCCGGATCATTTCCTACTTCCCTAAGATTGGGCCTGATGGGACACAGGCAAGATTTTTTTATTCTATATCCTAAAGGTGTTTTCCTTCAAAGTGTTCACCTTTTGTTCGCCCCTGCGGTGACAGCAGTCTGCTTGCTCACGTGTTGTGGCTCAGAAGGGCTAAGTGCTTTGCCTAAAGGCATGTGTGTGTCCAACAAAGACGTGAATAAAACCCTCCTAAATCTCAGCCTACTCATTTGGATATATTTCCATTTCTTGGTTATTTTTCCAAGAGTGAGTCACTAGGAATAAAACAAATCCCAGACTTACTGCAATACTGTCTAGGTTATGGAGCCATGGGGTGTGTCAGGTGTGGGTCTTCCCCTTGGGCCCCATTTCTGCCAGGATTCAGACTGCTAATGGATGGAGACCCAGGTGAGGGCCTAGATGGGAGATGCAGCACACACCAGCAGCTGCATCCTCCTGACAAGCAGAGGACCAGATCCCCAGGCCATGCTGTGAAACACCTCGAGGGCAAATGAAGCCTCCAGCATTAAGCAAATGCTCAGCAAAGCCAACTGGAATACTCAGTAGATAATTTGTTTTGGGTCATTTGTATTTAATTAATGAAATATCTGAACTAGCCCTTTGAAAGGGAGACCTGCATAGCTTACTTTCAGTTGATCAGGAAACTTCTTGGACTCTTTATTTACAGGTAGTCTTGAAGGTGTAGGCACATGATGAAGTTACCCTGGGAATACAAATAATTCTGGGGAAACAAAGACATTTCAATGTAGATGGCTACAATATGAGCTGAGTAGCTGTCCTCCTTTTGCACACAATAGAGATCAAGGGTTTCATTCAGGGGGGTGGGTGCTGCCATGAGAGCTGCTGCAGCAGGAGACGTTCCCACCCAACCACGAGCTGCCTGAAGCATGCAGGTCTCCCATCAGTTCTGTGCTGTATCCACCAGCCCGTGTCGAAATCTCTGATGCCCTACAAAGTCTGAAATTGTACCTTGCCCATGCTTAAGCATAAGGGTTGTGCCCTGTGTGCCTGCCAACATGACAGCCATTTTTGTGCCCGTCTTCAGTCTGCAGGAGACACAACCTCTTTCCACTCCTGATGCACCACAACTACTTGTATTATCTAACTCAAGGCAGTTTACTGAGTGATGGCGCATCTGCTGTGTGCCTGAGCCCTCCACATTTTTTAACCCCCTTTTCTTTGGCAGGTTGCTGTTGCTCAATACAGTGAGGAGCCCAGGGCAGCCTTCCACTTCAACCAGCACCAGGACCGCAACAGTGCCCTGAAAGCCGTCAAGGGGCTGCGCTATGCTGGAGGCAACACAAAAACAGGTGTGTATGGATGAGCTGCACACACGGGGTGGACCTTCTGGACCAAGATGGAGGCTGGAGACCAGGGACAGTATTTGTCTGAGTGTTTCAAACCCATTTTGGGGAAATTGGAGAGCGGAGGATTGAATTTAATTTTATTTCCAAGGCTGGTCTTTCCAACTAGCCTAGTGTCTTCTATCCATGTCCTAGTTTTACTATTGGGTTTCTCTTCATTATTTTATAGCCTTACCTCCACTTGAGGGAGGCTTTTATACCTGGCTTGGAGACAAAGCCCATAAACATTAGGTTAGGATAGTTGATGCTGAAGCATCCTTATTGCCCACTGTATGCACATTTTAATCAGCAAATTCCAACAATTATTGCCTTGTTGCCCTAACAACAAAACAATGTGCCCCATCCTATTTTCATGGTGTGTCATCACGTAAATGTCCTTTGTTCACCTCTGTTGTACAAATAAGACAGCTCTTCGTTAGCTCAGTGTCTTGGAAATTCAGACACTTTTCTTATGTAGTTAAAAAGTCAGAGACAGACAGCACTTTCCACCTACTCATTCCCAGCAGGACAGTAGGGTATACCTGGTTCCCTGCAGATACATGAGAAGTAATATTAAATTAAAGGTAGTTAGTTTTAACTTTACCCTTTTTAAATGGCCCACCTAAATGTCTTCCCATCAGTCAACGTAACGGGAAGCCTTGTGGCACCCGAGTATATTAACTGAAGGCTTATATACCTTGTCCTGGCTCAGTGGTTTTGGTCAGGAACATAGAAAACTGGGGCTGATCAAAATAGAAGAATTTTGATGTGACTGGTTAGGGAAAGCAGGCGTGAAACAGGCCAGATGGCAAATTTCTAGGTAACCTTGCCTCTCATCTTTCTTTTTATAGAGGCTGTGTCAATAGAAGCATTTTACCCCTCATAGGACTCTTTCCATACTGTTTTGGGGCTTCTTAACAATTTCAGTTTGGGGGAGGGTTCTTTGTGAAACTTTCCTGGTCTTTCTAAAGAAATTTGGAAATGAGAATTCTGTGGGTTTTTTCATAAAATGCAATGAAAATGCTTCAAATCTCTTGAAAGTATCATTTTTCCATTCCAAAACTATCTGCTCAATTCATCCTGAACCATGTCAGTCAATCTGATTTACTGCTGTCTTCCCTCAAAAGATGTTGCCCCATGCTAGGCACTACTATCCACTTATGGGGCCACACAGAATGCCCTTTTTTCTCCACCTGTGGAAGGACACCCACAGTTCCCACCTGCAGACCTAACAGGCAGATTTACACCATCCCTCTCCATGTTTGCCCAGGTCGTGGTTTAGCCTACATGCTAAAGGAGATATTTCAGTCCTCCAGTGGGATGAGACCAGATTTTCCTCATGTGCTGGTCCTCATGACTGATGGGCAATCCCAGGATGATGTGTTGCCACCAGCCAGAGTAGCCCATGCTTTGGGTAAGAGTTGCCCTGTTGCATTTCCCTGAGACCTTGGTTCTTTATGAATTTCCAGGGGGTTGGGAGTGGTACGTTATGTGATGTGTGCACTTTGAGTTGGCTTTCTTCACTCCTTCATCCTTTCTTCTTTCTGTTCCTAGCATGAGTGTCTTGGTTTGCTATAACTTACGCTGCTCCAGGTGAGTTCTCGCGTGGCTACTGGAGTACTTAACCCCAGCAGAGATTATTAATACGAAGATTGTGATGAGGGGTTTAGAAACACTGATCTAAACATTTTTGCTTCCACTGAGTGAGCGATGTGTTTCAGGGATCCGTGTCATTGCTGTGGGTGTCTCAGGAGCTGACCCTGTTGAGCTCAACAGTATCTTGCTGCAGCAGAACCTCCAGAACATTTTCTATGTCAGCACGTTTGACGACTTCCCCCAGATCCTTCAAGAGCTGATAGAGGTCATTTGTTCTGAGCCTCAGCCTTCAGGGGCCCAGCTACCATCTGGGGAGGTGAGCTGCTTCACAGCCCTTTGAATACAAGCCAGCTTGCTTGGCACAGGTCATGCACAAGGGCAATCTTCTTCCCTGAGCAAAGTTTCAAAGCAAAGCCAGAACAGATTTAGGACACTGTGTCCAATCCTGGCCTCATTTGCTTACTGTCCAATGGTGGACATAAGGAAAAAAAGTCTTTTAAATCAAGGGAGTGGAATTGGGGAAGCTGGAATACAGCTTTGAAAGTTTTGTGGCATAAGGCCACTGCAGGGGCAGAGCACTTGAATGTCCTATAAATTCTTTGCCCTTTCCTAACACTGGTCAATGGTTCATTGGTACAGATTAAGTTCATCCACAGAGTATCTCCAACTTTATGGTTGTTTCAGTGAAAAGGTTGGTGACACAAAAGTACCTCTTGAGACCTGTAGAAAGTTGGTGTTTGATGTCTGGTTCTAAAACCTGGAGGATCACTAACCTAAGCCAAACTTCATGCTGTAGGTTGCCAGACATGAAGCCGACAAGCAACTGCCATTTGGTGGCACAGAGAGCAAGCCACACATCCCTGATCCATCATCAGCTGAACCACATATCCAAAAAGAAGAGGAGACCTGTGGTCTGTCGTGTTTAAAGGTGAGAATTAATTCACTGGTGTCTGTTCAGGGAATTAAATTTCAAAGAAACATATTGATCGCTGCTCTGATCAGGTCACTTCTCATACCTGTGTGGTGTTCAGTGGAGTTATATCAGTGTAAAGACCCTTAACTTTGGAAACCATGCCCATGTTTGGGAAGGTCATCCTAGAAGCTGCCGTTTCAGCATGGGAAATGCAGCAGCCTCTTGTGCTCCTTCCCAGCAAACCAGTGAAATGCAGGTATTCCATAGATCCTGTTTCATATCTGCCAGCCCCATGCAGATGTCCCAGATGTTCTGTGGCGTCTAAGATAGCTCTAGACTTCATGTGAGCCACTGCACAGACCGCTAAGCTGCCACTGCTCCTTACTTCAGAAATAAAAATGTCGGGAGGCAAATCTACCCCCTCCTCCCACCAAGCAGAAAGCCAGAGGACATGAGGAGTGGTAGGACAGCCCCAGAGTCCATGTGCTAGTGAGTTTACTGATGTGGCTGTAGTCAGCAAGTCTGAACAGTCTGTGTTAGCTTCACTGGAGAAAATTAGAGTTACCATAGCACTTGGTGGACAGCTAGTCAGTGTGGTCAGAAAAGTCTGGTCATGCTTCAGTTCATAGGTAGGTGTCCACACTGGAAGAATAGCTCAGGTGGTGATGTTTATGCTATGGCAGTCTAAAATTAGGTGAGATGAATGTTGTCTATGGATGGTTGAATCAGAGTCTTTATTTCACCTCTACCAAACTCCTTTCCACAGTTTCTCCCATGGGGGAGAACTGCATTGACACTACCCTGAAGTCTTGCAGATCTGTAACAAAGAATATTTAGAGTCTCTCTGAGCCAAAAAGAAGATCCTGAACTGTAAGTGTAACATGGGCCAAGAATTCATGAGCCATCGATGTACTCCCTGACTGCGTTTTGTCCCAACACAACTGTTTTCTCCATCCTGTTCTCCCAATTTCAAGACACAAGCTGAAGACATGATAAATAATGCATGATTATTTATGATAATTCATGATTATTTATGAGGCCCCCCATGACCTTTAGGGGCGCTTTAAATAGCCTGAGGATAGGAACAGGTCTCCTGGATAGTCAACCTTGCTTCTTTCTTCTGTTGCATAAGCCAAGCGGTGTGCTAGCCTGCGTTTCATGGTCTCTCCGGTTTAGATTTATTTGCCATCCTTTAGCGGATAATAATTTCACTATCATTTGTTCTTTTTTTGTTTTCCTTTCAAGAGCTTCAGAGGCCCACCAGCTCATGGAGCCTATGACCCATACAGCTTTACTACAAAGGGAGAGAAAGGCGAGAGGGTGAGTCCACCAGCATGAACCATCTACTCCGTTAATTGATATGCAACTAGATTATTAGAACCAAGGAAGAGATCTAGCAAAGAATCATCTTCAGATCTTTTATGTTGGTGTTTTGGTATATCCTGCTCCATACTAGCTTTGAAAATCAGGCAAAAGGGCACGCATATGTGCATGTACTGGCAATTGGGGATTCTCTCAAGAGGTACAGAAGGCTCATGCTGCATGAAGCTGTTTGGGTTTGCAGGTCTGGGCCCATAACCTGCATGCTATTACTTTCCGTATGTTTAGGGTCTACCTGGGAAGGACGGCATCCCTGGGCTGCCGGGCAGACCAGGGCGGACAGGTCCTCCTGGTCCCCCTGGACTCATGGTAAGTATTTGTTTTAACAAACCTTGCCAAAGTACCATTTAAGAGAAAAGTGAGCATGGCTCTCAAATCTCTTTCTCCTGTTTTGCAGGGTCTCCCTGGCATCCAAGGTGATATTGTAAGTATTTTGAATGCAGCAAAGATCATCAATCGAGTGGGACCCTAAAACTTTGTTTTTCGAGGCTTTCAAAGGCCAGTCATGCTGAGCAGGACAGGAGAACCAAGTGACCCATTTTGCCTTTATGGGTGGCTATTGCTGTCACCAAATAGGTTCTAATAGGTTTCCTTGTGTTCAGAGATCTGGCAAATAATGCAATACAACATGGGCACATTTCTAGCCAAGTAACCCTCAATGAACCAGAGCTGTCCAGAAAAAAGAACAAGGACTATGAACTCTGCCTTCAGTCAGAAGTATATATATATACTCACTACAAGAAGGACATTGAGTTGCTGGAGCATGTCCAGAGAAGGGCAACAAAGCTGGTGAGGGGTCTGGAGCACAAGCCTGCTGAGGAGCGGCTGAGGGAACGGGGGTTGTTCAGTCCGGAGAAAGAGGAGGCTGAGGAGAGACCTTATTGCTCTCTACAACGACCTGAAAGGGGGTTGTGACGACAAGGGTGTTGGTCTCTTCTCCCAAGTAACAAGCAATAGGACAAGAGGAAATGCCCTCAAGTTGGGACAGAGAAGGTTTAGATTGAATATTGGGAAAAATTTCTTCACCGAGAGGGTTGTCAAGCACTGGAACAGGCTGCCCAGGGAAGTGGTGGAGTCATCATCCCTGGAGGTTTTTAAAAGATGTGTAGATGTGGTGCTTAGGGACACAGTTTAGTGGTGGACTTGGCAGTGCTGGGTTAATGGTTGGACTTGATGACTTAAAGGTCTTTTCCAGCCTAAATGATTCTATGATATATCAGCTGTACTGCATAATCACCAGCAGCATCATTTGCTCACAGACTTCCCATACAAAATTGTCCATGCAACTGTTCACAGCATTGCTTGGAACACATGCGTCTAGCTAGATCAACTAAACCTCACGTGCCCTTATTTTGCTGTACTAATTGCTCCATGCTGTTGATGTCATTGGTGATGGCACAGCTTTACACACTAGATCAGCAGTCACAAATGTCCCTCGCCCACTTTTAACAGGGCTCTATTGGTAGACAACTGTGTTTCATCAGCTAAATCACCCTTGGGTCTGGGGCCTATATTGACAAGGTGCTGGTACCAAGTTGCCCAGGTCATTTGAGATGCCCTAGGATTTCCAAGGCAACCATGCAGGGCTGATAAAATATGGGACTTGATGGACACTCCTGAAGAGAGAGCTGGAGGCCAGGCAGGTATCAGAGAGCATCACAAATGGCACGAGACACCAGTGCACGTGTAATGGAACTGAGCCCCTGACCTCTGTTAGCCGCAGTGCAGTATAAACAGCCAGCTCTTGTACAGAAACAACATTTCAGTGGTACCATCTTGAACTTAAGTCCATCTTTTGGGGTCAATTCAGTTGCTTAACGAGTCCTCTCATGTAATTTGAGATGCCCTGTTATCCCACCCATCCTCTAGCTGATGCTCCAGAAGGACACAGGTCTCCCATAAATCCTGGGGTGTTTGCCAGCCCTGTGCCTTGGGTACCTGGGGATAACTCAGATATCCCAGGACACCCATGTCTGTGCATCTGGATCAAACTGCCAGCGTCTGTGATGAGGTAGCACCTATAGCAAGGGTTGTGACGTTTGTGAGCCATGGTTTGCATGGATCACAGGGGTCTGACACAAACCACTGTGGCCACTGAATGTCCCTTCTGACTCGTTTACCTTCTTTTGGTGGATTAAATGAGCAGCAACCCCTCATTCCTCACAGCTTCCCATGGTGCCTGAATGTATTACACTGTCACTACATCAGATGTCCACCCTACATGCACCCATCACTAGAGAGGGATATATAACACGCCCACAGGTGACACATATATATTTCTGATCAACGTTGGGACCAAAATCCACTTCTAGGAACCTATTTTCAAGACCACTTTAAAAGTGAATGAAATTTTATTAGAGACAGGTCTGTAACTTGAACATCCCACAGTGATCGTCTTGCGGCTGCTTTGCTGTTTAATGCTGCAGGATTTATTTTTCATTCCAGGGATCTCCTGGCTATCCTGGACCAGTGGGGCCAAAAGGAGACAGAGTGAGTTTCATTCCTGGATTTCATTGGGAAAAAGCTATTGTATTGCTCTGATCCCTAATTTCTAAGCATTTGTACAGTGACCTTTGGTGAATATGAACTTTTGAGCTCTATGTAACTAGCCCTACACTGCTAGTCTTCAGCCTGGGGACTTGTCCTTCAGCTTTGCTAGAAGGAATCTAGTGTCTTTAGGGAGAAAAGTGCTCAGTCCTTATCACAGGCCCTTGGCACGTTTCAGCTGGTTATTTGCAGAAGGAGATATGGTTGGGTCATTCTGCCTTTCTGAGTTTCCAGTATGAACAAGTCTGTCTGCGTGCATTTAGGAGGCAAAAAGGTAAGGCTTCAAGATCAATTGTGGGCAGATGCTAGGAGCCGTTGTCCCATCCTTCCCCCATCTCCCAATGCATATTCTTCTTCCTTCCTTGCATCCACCTGAGCTGTCTGTATGGCTACACATCTGGCAGCGGATCCTGCT
>NW_010535609.1:42352-43780 GCF_000687285.1 Phaethon lepturus
TCCCCTGGGACTGATTTTCTGCCATGCCAGTAAGCAGAGCTCACGTCATGGCCATGTGGTTTCTGGTACCTCTGCAAAAGAGCTGCTGCAAGCAGGTGGTTTGGGTTTGCAGCATTAGGGAGGGGCTGTTTGGTTTTAAAGTCACTTACGCCGATCATGGAAATTGCCTTTAAATTAAATTGCCTAAATTATGAAACTGCCTGATTGCACCTGGACCTCCCAATGCAGCTAAGCACGGGTCTTCCTTCCCTTGCGTGCAGGGTGAACCAGGCTATGTCCTGGGAGGAGTGGAGGTGATTCCTGGCCAAAATGGGCAGCCTGGCTCCCCTGTGAGTATCACATCCCAGGTGTGGTGGACCCTTCAGCCTCTCAAGGGCTGGCAGAGAAGTGAACAGAGCTGGGAGAGAGCCCATGTCCCTCCCTCTCCTGGTTTTCGTTGTTGCAGGGACAGAAAGGGCAGCCAGGAGTTCCTGGGGTAGCAGGACCACCAGGTTTACCAGGGCCACAGGGGCCACCAGGGATCTCCATCAAGGTGAGCATGGTTATTTGAAGCATGGTTCTGTGATGTTGTACCACAGAAAGAGGAGACCCGGCATAATCCAGGGTCCCTGGATACTCTGTTCATTCAAGGGTCTTTGGAACAAACAGTTCTCTCTATCATGGGATTCTCCCATTGAGGCATAAAAGGAGGAACTCTGCAAAATGTTCCCATAATCGAGGCCCTGCTGTTCAACACAGTGGGAATCAATGATGGAGCTTGAAAAGGTTGTGGTCAGCCTTGTCTGACATGGGACAAGATTCAGTGGCCACTGAAACTTCTCCAGGTGCCTAGGAAGGTTATTTGGTGGCTGGAGTGAAATACCCAGGATCACTTGTGCTGTGCACAGACAAAACCAAACTGATGGCTGTCACCAAATATCTCCTTGCACTGAGGGGGGGTCAGAAAGTCTCAGCAGAGATAAACACTCCTCTCCTCTACCCTAAGGGAGAGTTGTCATCAGATTTTGTAGGTTGAGGTGTCTGGAGCATGCAAGATAGTAGACACCTCTACTAAAGCTCTGTCTTCCCTTGGTGGTAGGAGCTTTGGTCTCTGGGCCTGTCAGCCTGCAGGAGCTTTTTGCTGGGACTAAGTTTAGAGAGGTCCCCTCTCTAGATTGCCACCTCATGGTAATTCTCCTTGTCTTGTGTTTCAGGGCGAACCAGGGGATTCAGGTATCAGGGTAAGTACCTGAGACTGGCTTTCACTTTTGCATGTGATGAGAAGTGGTTTTTTTATTATTTCTAAGCTGCCTAATAGGCTCTGGTTTCCGTATTTACTAGATGTCCATCAAGATCCAAAACGACTGGTGGGACTGTCCTGGTTTCAGCTGGGATAGAATTCATTTTCCTCCTAGTCACTGGTATAGTGCTGTGTTTTGGACTTAGGAT
>NW_010535610.1:0-19363 GCF_000687285.1 Phaethon lepturus
CCAAAACCTGGCCACGCAAACCCAGTACACAAGTTCACAAAGCGGGTTTTAAGGGTTTTAAGCTCCCTGTTTTAAGTAGGGAGCTACCCAAACACACAGACGTGCTTATGTAGGATGCAAGTTCGGGGTTTGTTGTAACATAAATGTAGGGTTTTTTCTATTCAGAAGTAAGTACGCTCACGTCGCTGTATAGGAAGGCTTCTATATGAAGGAACAAACGACCAGAATCAAGGCTGAATAAGCTCAATTAACATTAATATTTTATGTAATTGGGTAAGGGAAATTTAATCTCTCCAAGAACGTGTCACCCGACCAGCCACGTTAGCACACAGCCACTACACCCGACAGGAGGAGGTGGGTGGGGCGGTTTTTTGGTATTTGGATACGTTTTGCTATTGAATACAAATCTGAATTGCCAACATAAAACTCGGAGAGCCCGGTGTGCTGCGAAATGGTGCGATGATAAGGGGTCGCTTCATGCTCGGCTGTCGTGGGAGCATTTGGAGCTTGGATATGGGCAGATACAGCCACGTACAGGAGAAAGGCAGTCTGCAGCGTGCGGGTCTGAGTATCCCAGTAATTGGAGGCCGGCGGTACTCCGCGGCCTCTCGAGGCTGGGAACCACAAACAGTCATTCCCTGGTTGGGTTGGGGCCAAAAAGTGTCATTTTAAAAGAACCGGTGCTGTGATTTGTTAATGAAATCACACCCACACGCATAGATCCTCAGGCAAACCAGCAAAATAAATATAAAGCAGAACTTCCTTGCAAAGGGGTTTTTCTCACCGCTTTAGCTGGAGTGGAAATGGTGCTAACGTAGCGCTGTACGGGGTTGACAAATATTTCTCTTAAGTTTGGACTAGAAGCTTTCTTGCAAAACTCCCACTCTCCTCGCTGGCTCGGGGCGGACCGGAGCCAGCTGGTGCCCCAGGGAACCGGTACGCCAGGTCAAGTGGGAGATGCTCCGATTCAGCAGAGGCTGGAGCGGGTCGTGCAGCTCGTCTTCGCTTCTGCTTATTCTCCTCCTGGAGCAAAAACTCCCTCTTTTGGGAACTGCGCATCCCGGGGTACGCCGGGATTGCGGGGTGTCCCGGCCACATTGAGCTCGGCTCATGTTGGGGTGGGGATTGCTGCTCTCTTAGCTGGGTGGTTCAGCCAGCTCCTTAAGCGTGCGCCTAAATTGAGGCGACTGAATGGCGCTGTTGAGTTGATAAAATTGTTTGCATGCCTGGCATCAGCACACTTCGGGACAGCTTGTTGAACCAGAGATGATGCACATTGCATCTTGGTTTTTGGAGGGTTGAGTTTTTTTCTTTGCAGGTTTATTTTGGGAAGCAAAAATGTAAATTGAATAGAGGATACCAAGTGTTACTGTATTAAGTATACTATAAAGGAAGGTTGATCATCAATTTCTTGATCTTCGTTATTCCATTTGCTTAGGATGTTTGATTTTTCCATTACTGGTAAAAAACATAGAAGCTTCTTACTTCAGAAGGGGCTATGAACACTTCCTTATTACTAGTGAAATGTAATGTATGCTTTAACGAGCAAAATAGCTACTATCTGCCCAAAACACATATATTCATTGTGCAATCAGCGGTTTCATGTGTAAAATTAATACTTAAATGGTGCCAGGAGTATTAAAGTATGTAATTGTTATTATTTAAATGCCTTGAATTTATTTGGAACAGTCACATTTTTCTTGTATATATTTTCATTTTGTTTTCATAATCTACATTTTTAAGACAACCAGCAGTTAGGCTATAGACGGTTATACATGTATTAGCTGCCTTTTAATTTATTCCTGTATAATCCAGTATTATTAAATTCTGTGGACTAAAGAGCTGATCCTGTTCATTAAAATCAATAGATGCAGTGTTGCTCTGTGTGTGTGTGGTGCTTTTTGTGGTTTATTTCTTCTTTGTAGGATCTATCCTTCAGCATATAGCAAACTGATACATAAACGGTCTGATCCTTTAGGCTTTACTTCGGGAAAATATCCAGTGATGTCAATGGCTGAATAGGAGCAGTCTCTTAAAAGGATAGTTTATTTGAAACTGCTGTAGCTTTTATTATTTCCTTCTGGAGAAAAATAATCTTACTCATCAAAGCTTTAGAAATGGCATCAAGAAAGCCAAGTTCAGCAGGTCTTTCAACCATGAGAGATGTCAGCCATCGCTGTGTTAAAGTGTAGCCTGGTACATACCAATGACCGCTCAAGCATCTCTTTTCTTTCTCGTCTTTATTTATTTCTGTACTCCAACTCTTATTGGCATCTAAAATCACTAATCTCTACCCATTCCCATTTTTGCTAATTTACAGTGATAACTGTGGCTCTGTTTTCATTAGGAGATGAAAGCCGGGAAATTAAAAAACAAATTACAGGGATGAGAAGATTACTGAATGACAGCACTGGAAGAATCTATCAACGAGTTGGCAAAGAAGGAGAAAAACTGAAGGAGGAGCCCCAAGATCTAGACTTAGCCTGGGCCCAGCGCCTGAATCCCCCTGCAGAGTCCCAGGCGAGCCTTCATCCTTCACAGAGCGGTGCATGGAATGAATTATCACCCCAAGCTAGCCATTTTTCAGGGCAATACGGAACTCGATCCAAAACGTTCCAAAATCAAACGCGAACCGTGGCATCCAATGGTATGAGCTGCATTAGATACTGAGAATAGTACTCTTTTTTTTTTTTCTCTCTCCTTTTACTGTACTAAATTTCTGTCTTTGTTGTGATGATTTATTGTACCACTACACTGAAATCAGTTATAGTTCAGAGTCTACAAAATGAGCACATAGTTATCACTTTGAAAAGGTGCGAAAGTGGGCACGGTGCATTCTGCTACCATCTGTCTTAGCTTTTAAAACGGATTCCTGGTGATAGGACAGAATTACTCAATGCTGTTTCAGGCTTAATTTCTATACACTACTTATTAAAAGAGCTTTTGCCATTGTTATTAAATTCATAGCTAATGAAATGTCAACCTCTACCACTCCTCTTTGCAATGAGTAATGTAGCACTGTTGTGACACCACTTGCAGAGCAGGATTCTGCTGACTTTCGTAGGGGGATGGCATCAGACTTATAACTGGTCGCTGAGCTTCAGGTACAAAATCCCATCACAGCCTTAGGCTTTTATTCCGATGGGACCATTGGAGAAAAGAGATGATGGAGTCTACCTACGAACAGCATGTACTAGGCTGTGGTCCCTTTTGTGCTGGCAGAGAATTCTGCCCTAAAGTAGATGGCACTGGGCCCTTAGAATGCTTTTCTCTTGTTGTTTTAAGTCCCAGAGAATGGAGGTTTTACTGCCAGATTCCTGAAGGGCTTCCTTAACGATCTAAATACAGTTCAGAAAGTTTTTCTCATGATATTCAACCCTAAACTTGGAGGGGGTTTTATTTTAAAGGGGTACCTCAGTTCTAAATTCTGGAAAATAAAAAACTCTGAGATTTCATCTGAAAACATTATCGATTTCCAGTTAATTCTGAAGGGGGCATCTGCTGTGTGTCCTTCTCTAAAGGCATACAAGTTCTCATTGCTTGTAACAGATTAAAAAAACCCCAACTATTATTATTCTCAGTACTGTCCTCTACTGTCACTGCACTAAAAACCATACAGCCCTAGGTTTCACCAGATTGACTGTTTCTCTGTAGAGACAGTGATCACATAGATGTAGCGGGTGACCTGGTTTTATTTATTTTATAATACAAAAAAATAGTTGTGGGTTTTTTTAAAAATGCAGATCCAGGGGAGAGGGGAAGACACTTGATGGAAGTTAGCATCCAAGTCTAAAACTATGTTCTCAAAACCCCACCATAACAACCTTCTAAATGTGGAAGGACCCGAAATTCATCACACAGCTGCCTCTCTGCCCTGAGAGTCCCTAGGCACTGGCAGGGACAGCTCTCAGCATGCACAGAAGTGCCCGAGCCTGCACAGCTTAGGTGCCTAGTTCCCTGATCCAGAAAGTGGGTGGAGCAGCACCTCTGTCCCCTCAGGGGCCTGATTCAGCACCTGAGCTAAAACACGTTGACAGGATTTGGCCCCATATGCAAGAAAATGTCAGCGTTTTAATTTTTTGTAGGAGGAGGAAGGGTTCGGTTGATTGATGATCTCCTGCAGGTTAGCACGGTCTGTGAGACAGTGGAAGGGTTGGGTTGAGCGACTTCTGGGCTAGTCAGGAGGAATGTCCAAGCTCCGAGCACTTGGGGAAGTGCACAAGGAGGCATCTTCCACCCCTCCCTCTGCAGCTGTCCTGCTGCAGAAAGGAATGCAATCTTTTAGGTTATTACATAAAGATGGGTGTGGGCCATCTCCTCTGGTCACCTTTGAAAAGACGACACGTGTAGCTTTTTGAGAACAAGATTTAGGTGTCTTACCTCCAGTGGGGTGTTGTGATCCTGCCAGACAGCTTTGCTGCTTTGGCTCCAAAGCCTGGTCTCTAGGAAAGGAAAACTTCTGAGGCTGTGAGCAAGCTCTGAAGCTGCTCCCCACCCAGCACGCAGCTCTTCTGGGCGGCTGTTTTAACGTGCCCAGTTCCCTCCATCCCTTGCATTGGGAGCCCGAGTATCTGACTCAGTAGTTTAGATGTTACTTAGAGGATGGATGAAGTCCTTAAAAGCTGAGTGTAGAAATGCAATCAAATATCAAAGGAGATACTACTCCTTGGTACTTACCGTGGTGTTTAAACTCATCTGAGCAAAACCGTTCAGGTTGGACTTAAGCTTATTACCTGGGGCTGTCAGGCCTAGGTCATCACTGGGGAGATGTCCAGGCATCTATAGCAGGCAGTCAGAGTCCAGAAACTGTTCTGTCCATTGGATAGATACTGTTGTAGGAAGCCAAAATACATGTTGTAGGCTGTGTGAAGTACTCAAGTTTGAGTGTGATCTAACTAGCATAGTTATCTACTCACATGGTAAAGGTGGTTCAAGGAAAGGCTGGAATGGATGATTAATGGGTGCTGGTATAGAGAACAGTCATGAAAAAGGTATTGGCAAAAATAGATGAAGAGAGAAAAGGAGGAATGTGGGGAGCCTAGGCATTGCCGCAACAGCGGGAAGAGTAGGAACAGACTTGAAAAGCAAAGTGATTTATTCCAAACCGGATCTAAGGCGATGGTTGCACAAGTCAGGTTGTTAGGTAGACATCTGTGACCCACGGCATTTAGTGGAAGCCTCTTGGGGCCACAAACAGGGAGTTGCACGTCTGCCCTATTAGAGACAACAAACTCATAGAGTCTGTCTAAAACAGTTTAGTTTAGTTTCTTGTGTTCTGTAGCAAATCCAGCAGTGATGCAGCAGCTGAATTGCTTTTTGCTTATGTCAAGATCATTTTCAATGGATTGCACTTGCACATTTTTCAGATGTAAACTTGTAGTAGTAATGTTACACCAGGTGAATTCACTCTCAGCAGATCCAGCTGCAAGAACCACTGTCCTGGGCTACTTGCTGCTCACACAGGGGAAGCAACTAACGTATTTGTGTCATCTCCTCTCAATCATACAAGCTGGTATCAAATTTGCCTGCTGGCTAGCTTCCAAAAGAGAGGGAGATGGCTCTTTAAAGACTCCTTCATAAAAATAAAAAGTCTGTTCTCCTTTTAAAATTAAAAATTGATTTATAACAACTTGAAAAGGGTTGCTTTTGTCCTCTAAAAATGATAAAGATAGTGCTTGGAACAATGACTGAGAACACTCTACAAGATGTTTCTTACAACACAGTAACTGATCAGAGGAGGGAGGATAGAAAGAAAATAAAAAACCCTCATGAATACGTATGAAGTCAGTAGAACCCTGCTTTGATTTGAAATATTGGTGGTCTCTCTTCCCATTTTCAGTACCTATGGTAGATTTACATGGGTAATTTCTATCAATGCTAATGGGTATTATAATGTAAATCCCCCATGCCTCAATGAGAAAATAGACCCTTTGGTTTTCCGTCAGTAGCCTGCATGCCTGCGTGCCTTCATTAGGAACGTGTTATATTGCAACAGGAAAGATGTACAGGTATTTAATGATACAATTTGTCCAAGTTTTCACATGCAGTTCACCATGACGTAGAGTCTTTGTTAAGAAGGAAAGAAAAGCCACCAGCCCTGTCTCCCACTGTAGTCCTTCAGGTGCTATTTCCAGAGGCCCACTAGCATACTGGATTCTGATCAAGAGAGAGGATGGGCCTTTTCCCGAGAGGCTTATTAGTCTAAAACAACTGAGGAAGCACGGGAGGAAGGATATTCTTACTATGTATTTGTCTTTTATTAATAAAACTTTCCTAATTTCCTGGGACTCCATTTCTGAGGTACCTGCTTGTCTTATTGAAAGGTACAGAGTTATGCTGATGTTACTACATTATAAGTAGCCTTGAACCTCATCTACTTAAGCCTACTTTTAACAAATAGTTAAAGGATATTGGTGGAGCCAAGCTGAGGGATTCTGAGTAATCTGCTGCAAAGCTAAAGATAACATTATTTATTTTTTCCCTCTGTACCTGTAACAATGGGCTAAATTCTTTATGGACCGTTGAAAAGATAAAATCCCGTCCGTGCCCCAAGGAACTTTCAGTCTGAATAGACAGCGTACAAAGG
Organism: Phaethon lepturus; assembly: GCF_000687285.1. Classification (NCBI taxonomy): domain Eukaryota; kingdom Metazoa; phylum Chordata; class Aves; order Phaethontiformes; family Phaethontidae; genus Phaethon; species Phaethon lepturus. The sequence goes on from NW_010535610.1 coordinate 6,587, forward strand.
AAGGGTGAGATCAAACTAGGCAGAGTCCTGCTGAGTCAGTAACCTGTTTTTTGTTTAATTTGAGACTCTCAGTCTGTTTTTCATATTTCACTTTTTATTTTTAAAAAGTTGTCGTAGTTACAGCTGAAGAAGCCAGTGGAACTATTGCATTCATATTTGCAAGATTTGCAGAGATTCTTAAACTACTCCATTTATCTTAATACAGTATTAACAGTTTCTGTCCATGGATGATATTTTAAAACACCAACATTTGTAGTTGCAGTAGTGTGGACAGTCTAAATATCTGAGGAAGGGAGGAGAGCGACACCCAGAAGATGTCAGCAATCTCTAAGTGACACATCAGTTTAGTTTCAGAAGTAACTCACTGTTGGGAGAACGACCACCAGTTTGCACAAGTCTGATAGATGTTACATCAGAGCTGAAGGACTCAATGGAAGGAGGTAGAGACCAAGTACCTGGGAAGGGAGATTGGAGGGTGAAGGGACATGTTGGAAGAACTACCTGAAAGGAGGTTGTAGCAAGGTGGGTGTCGGTCTCTTTTCTCAAGTAACAAGCAATAGGATGAGAGGAAAAGACCTCAAGTTGCGCCAGGGGAGGTTTAGATTGGATATTAGGAAAAATTCCTTCACCGAAAGGGTTATCAAGCACTAGAACAGGCGCCCGGGGAAGTGGTGGAGTCACCATCCCTGGAGGTATTTAAAAGATGTGTAGATGTAGCGCTTGGGGACATGGCTTAGTGGTGGACTTGGCAGTGCTGGGATAACGGTTGAACTCAATGATCTTAAAGGTCTTTCCCAACCTAAATGATTCTGTGATTCTATGATAATAAGGAAAGGGTGGGAGTGATCTAGTGCTGGCCAGATTTCCAGCCTTTGCAAACGAGGATTGAAGTCAGAGGATCTGTGTGGGTCTTGACATCAGGGGACCTCTGATGAAAGAACACAAACCAAACAGAAAAAGGTATTAATGAACTGGTTTGGCTTCAGAGGAAAGCAAAAGTAATAATCAAAAAGGGAAGGATTTATGAGCAAAGATTAAATTAATTTCTTATGTTCACTTAAGCTGGGTAATGATTAAAGGGCACCTGATAACTGTCAAGCTATGGAAGAAAAAGGGAGATGCACCCTCTGAAGTCCATCAATGTAAATGACTGTAAGCACATTTTTAAATGAAGGGGGTTGCATCCCATCTGGCCTCAGTTTCAAGCAGATACTGCTAGTTGAATTTTGAAATTTGTATTTGTAGCGTTAAAGCATTTTAAACTAAAGCTCAGGATACATCTATTCAGGTAAAGTTTGAAATCTCTGAACGGTTACAGCCTGTCCTAACCGAGGACCTACGATGCAAAACTTCTGGAAAGCAAGGCAGTAATAAAAGCACTGTAAGGGCTAGAATTAGAAGTGTTTAAATTCAGCTAAACACTAGTAAGAATTACTAGAAAAGAAGAATCTATTGAACTACTGTATTAATTTTCGAAGGTCACAGTCCTGGAAAACATGCCATAGAAAACAATCCCACCCCAGCAAACAGAAGAGCAGATTTGAAAGCTTTCCTTGCTGGTGGTTCTTTTCCATCCTGTTGTTTGGGGTTTTTTCCTCCGAATAGGGGATTTTCTTTTCATTCTCGATTCTTCACATGGTAAAGAATCACATGTAACATTCAAGCAGTTTAAAAATTCTTAGGCCCTCATTTAATGCGCAGTATAAACCTTTATTACGCAGGCTGTCTTCATTCTTTGTAAGGCTGTTCTGGGAGATGGGCTTTTTTGTGTGTGTGTGATACAGTGCATATGTTTATAATGAGGTTTGGTGCTATTGTTATTCAAGATGAACTAGCCCGACAATAGAGAGCCCTGCTGTGAAGTGCACATTGTATTCACGCTCTTGAGCAGCCTTCTCCAGCCCATGTAACGTTGCATCCCCTACTGTATATAACTGTACGTACTTGTAACTGGATAAAACTAATGGCCTCTTCCTCTTAAAAGAGACCATGTTGAAAATTATTCTCTTTCTTTCTTTGGATCTAATTTCACAATCAGGTATATTGATAATAGTTTCAAACGCCTGCTGGTAATTGTTGTTGGGGTGTTTTTGTGTGGGTTACATCATCTCTCCCCTGTTTCATTCCGCTCTCTTTCAGGAGAAATCCCAATGGTGAATTCATCAGTTGGACCAAACTGCTGTACATGTAATTGCCAGTCAACCCTACAGGCTATTCTTCAAGAGCTCAAGACCATGCGAAAATTGATGCAGATTCAAGCAGGTACGATGACCGGTCCCATACACGCGTATCCATGACGAGCATGTTCTTGTTAGGTAGAATAGTCTAGTAGGGCAGAAATCTTATCTGGAGACTCAGGAAAACCTGGACTGTTTCCTGCTCGCTTGACGCGTTGTTCAAAGTCAAATTTTCACAGACTTCTTGGAAATGTAATTTTTATTTTTCAGATCCTTACCTGTAACATGGGATATTATCTTGTAGGAATCTTTCAAGGCTAAATTAAAAAAAGAAAAGATCTAATGTGATTAGATATTCTGGTAGTGGGAGCTGAGTGGGTAGGTCAATATGCCGTAACCACTCCCAGTTTGTTTTCATGGTACGTTCACTCAGAAGTGCAAAATGCTGCTTTTCCTGTTACCTGTTTACCAGTTCACTAATCTTAGGAGGAAAAAAAAATTTGAAAGGCCACTTAAAGTTATTGTATAACACTTCATTTAAAGATCTTTCAAGTTACAGCTCTGTGGTAGCCTAAACTGAGCTAGCCGCTGCATGTTGTGGCCTCCACCCTTCTTCAGGCTGGTTTACCAGCTCTTTCTAGTGGCTGAACCAGCAATGATCTGTTCATTAGGGAAAACTATTGAGTCTCGTTTTTTGCTAGGTCAGGAGCTGAAACAGAACAGTGCAGAGCCAGAAGAGCACTAGAGCCAGCAAGATAACGAGACCATGGCAGGTAGGAGTTAGGTAGGTCATCATAGGCTGCTGTGAAGCTTCTTCCTAAAAATTACTGTTGATACTGATGAGGAGTTGGAGACACTGGAGATTTTGTCACTTGAGTTGCCCATCCATTATGAGTGGTGCGGAATGGAGCCATGGAGGTTTTTCGCTTAGAGTAGCTGGATAAGACCTCTGTAAGAAAAGGGAGTGTTGAGTAATTAACTGAAATATGGGTGGAGTGAAGGGCTGACTAAACTCCTTGTCTCCATGGCGTATAATGCTTGAGTGAGCGACAGGAAGGATCAGACAGGTTTTGTAATATCAGTTGATGCACATAAAAATGCTTTTCAGAAAGTCGTCAATTTACAAAGCGTGTGCAGGCCCAGTTTGACAATCTTTGCTGGGGCAGGGAATTCTTTACGCAGTTGCACTGAGTTCATTGAAATTACGTGCATGATGAAAAATGGCTTGTGGGTGAGATGTACAGAACTGGGGTCTATGCCAAAAGAGCTGGCTCCTCAATGGCAGAAATATTTCCTATTTATTATGTAACCATAGTATAAATACTCTGTTAATTAGTGAATCTCGTGATGACAGGGCCTGGGAATAGTTCGTATTTGCTGGTAGGCATGAAATGATGGTTTTGCAGAGAAAAAAAATCATTCAGCATTTTTGTTTCTAAAAGAAAAAAAACTAAAATGCAAACATGTAAGTGGAAGTGTAGTAACTTATTTTAGTATTCAAACACCCTTCTGTCTAAATGATAAACTACAAATTACAATCTCGTAAATCCTTGCCAGAAATTAAATATCCCAGAAATCTTTTCATAAACAGTATTCCGAGGTTTGGTTTTTTCGTCAAGCTTCCTAGATGAATGTCATGGTTTAACCCCAGCCGGCAACTAATCACCACGCAGCCGGTTACTCACTCCCCCGTGGTGGGATGGGGAAGAGAATCAGAAGAGTAAAAGTGAGGAAACTCGTGGGTTGAGATAAAGACAGCTTAATAGGGAAAGCAAAAGCCGCGCACACAAGCAAAGCAACACAAGGAATCCATTCCCCACTCCCCATGGGCAGGCAGGGGTTCAGCCATCTCCAGGGAAGCAGGGCTCCATCACGCGTAATGGTTTCTTGGGAAGACAGACGCCATCACTCCAAACGTCCCTCCACCCCTTCCTTCTTCTTCGTCCCAGCTTTATATACTGAGCATGACATCGTGTGGTGTGGGATATCCCTTTGGTCAGTTGGGGTCAGCTGTCTCGACTGTGTCCCCTCCCAGCTTCCCGTGCACCCCCAGCCTGCTTGCTGGTGGGGCGGGGTGAGAAGCAGAAAAGGCCTTGACTCTGTGTCGGCACTGCTCAGCAATAACAAAAACATCTCTGTGTTATCAACACTGTTTTCAGCACAAATTCAAAACACAGCCCCATACTGGCTACTGTGAAGAAAATTAGACTAGCTAGAAGGACGAAAGGTTTCCCATAGAGGTGGTAGATGCCCCATCCCTGGGAACATCCCAGGTCAGGCTGGACGGGGCTCTGAGCAACCTGCTCTAGTTGCCTTTGAAGGTCCCTTCCAACCCAAACTATTCTATGATTTTGTGGAGTACTCACTCATATTGATACAGTTTCAGGATTGGTGCTTTAATGATACAAACTGATTGTGGATTATACAGATTATACAAATGATTGTGGATACTGAAAAATGCAAAGTATTGATAAATATATGGTCTCTTAGATTTCAGAGGTAACACATGAACTGCCAGTTTCTCAGTATGAGCAAAACAAACTGATGCAACTTTGGGTTACTTTTTTCGCAGAAATTAAACTATTGAATAGTGTTTTCATTCATTCTTGACATAATGGTACTTGAAATGTTCTTGCTGAGCTAATTAACTTGGTGACTACGTTCATAAAAATAACTATAATTGCATTAAGACTTGTATTGTCTTAGTTTATGAGGAGAAGATTCTCAAAGACAATGAGATTCTTAGTCATTCAAGAGGGTATACAAATTAATCATTGCTTAAGTCCTTCATGTCACCAGCCATCCAGTGGTCACTAGGAAAGAGATTTCCGTATTCCCAATTTTCCTAAAACGCTATTCATCAGTACGTCTTGAAAAACCTCATAGTGGAGCTCAGTGTCATTATCCCCGTTGTACAGATGGAAAATTATGCAAAGGTGATGAAATGTAACTGTTTCACATGCACAAACGGCCCTGAAAAGCATGCCACTCATCCAGAAGATAAGTTCGGTATGTTGATAGTTTAACAGTGCATCTGTGTGGTTATACATGTGCTTTTTTCTATAAATCTAATTCATTACTTTCCTTCGTTCAGTTGGGATTCAAAACAGACCGCAGCCTCCTGTTCCACTGATCTGCACGCAAAAGTCAACAATATCAAGAAAGAGAAATAAAAAGAAAAAAATGCCCCTCAAAGCTGTTGAACCAATTCCCATGAGCAAGAAACCCAACGCTGCAGAGAATGAAAAGAAGCTATCAGCAAACTCAGAACGATCGAGCCTGCAAGCAGTTGAACCCCCCCTAAAACCAGAAACCCCTGTTTCAGGATTTGGAATTATCCTCGAATCGGCTTCATCAGATGTAAGTTAATATTTTAATATGTGGGATCACGCAATTTTAAAGCACTAACTAAATCAGGAGAGTCAGTACTCAAGTCAGCTTGAGTGTGTTCCCTCTTCTTGTTAGAATAAACATGCAAATCTTGGGTAGAGTTGAATGGAGACAGTAAGGTTACATATGGGGAGTGCTGATGACAAAGTTTTGGAGGGGTTTTTTTTTTTCAGCCAAGTGCTGATTACAAAATTTGGGTTGTTTTTTTTTCAACTTTCATGAGCACATAGTTCTCCCTTGAATTCAAGGCTGCCTGTTGTTTGAGCTTGCAGTAGAAACTGTTCTTCATCTCTCCTGTTACCAAAAGCCACCAGGAGATCAGGAGCCATGAAAAGTGCTGCGTGTATAAAACGTTCACAACCCTGTCCTTTGCTGATGAGTGCACGTAGTCCGCACGTACGCCCTTCTCCTGCCAAGGTGTATTTATGTGCTGTATTTCATGCCTGGCTGGTCCCACTGGCTTCAGCGGCCTCCTCACCTCTATGAAGTTCATACCTCACTCTTTGCTGAATCGGGTTGGTCTTCATCGCTGTGGTTGCTAGATGAGGGCCTTGACGCTCTTGATGATGTCAGTGTGACTAAGGGGGCCAAAATTTGCCACTCTAAGAATAGGTAGTTTTCGTATTTAAAATTGCGATGAGCATATTTTCTTGATTCATGTAACATGTACACATGGAGAGAAATTTCATGTATGCGGTGGCTGATTGGCTTTGCTTAATGACCAAATAGATGTCATCTGAACCAGTTCACTGATGAGTAAACTGATCGTTAATTTCTCTAATATATTTTTAATTTTGAGCAGGCAGTTTCCAATTTCCTAAGTACTATGAGCTAGAAAAACATAATTAAATTCAGTATCAATAAGCGTAAATGAAAACAATGCAGCAGATAATGTTCTACCTTTCTTGGAAGTGGGAAGTAATAATAAAAAAGAGCAGTCATGATAATTCAGTTATATAGATGCAAGCCACACCACTAATTAGATTGCAGTCTCATGCCATAGAGTCAGTATAGTGATACAGAGTGACTAGTTCGATGCTTTTTCAGAGGTTTTCCTTTTGTAGTATTATGCTTAATAATGTTTGAGGGAATGGTTTGGGGAGGGACTGGTAATTTATCTCCAGTACGTAATTTGTGCTTATAATTCTTCTTTGCTTGTGGCACTCTTTTCAGCTTGAAGCAGAAACAAAACAGTTTCGAAAACAGTTTTGTACTTGTGATGGAATTTAATTTGGCTTTATGAATGTGTTCCATCGCTGCACACAATTCTTCGTAGGTGCCAATTTGACCTGAGAAAAAACAGAAGAGAAAACACAGGGCTCATAAATCAGGTCTTCATCTGCCCTCCCATGCTTTGGCCCCTGCTTGCCTCAGTAGTTGTTTGAGTAAATTTACAGAGCCAGAACCCCAAGACAAACAAATTGATTTTGTTTTGTCTTTGGAAAGAAAACGGTTGAATTCTGAAAATAGATATATTTAACAGCAAAAATAAAATGTGACCTTAAACATTTTGAGAAGACTTCTTTCTTTTCTGAAAGAAAGTTGCTTCTTTCAGAATATTAGCCTTTTCTATTTATTTCTATAAGCATCTCTAATGTGCTGACGACCAGCGTGTCTAAGTGCCTGAAAAAACTGAAAGACATTTTATGCAGCACCATAAATGAATGTTCCCTTGAGAATATTGCAAAGGATGCCGGTAGTTTGTGCTGTGCCATACGCCAGCACTGCCGCCACTGTTATTTTGCCAATGTTTATTGAACTTTAAGAAAAATCTTTGTTTAATGTGTATAAAATTGAGGCTACCAAAACCAGTGCAGTTAGTCCAGATTTGCTGAGATGAAATCCTGCTACTTATGCAGGTGGGAAAAGTCTTTGTGGGACCAACTTTTAATCTGGCCCATGAATCAGAGAACCTACTTTTTAAACATAATGATCTGTTACTCTCAGTTAAACTTTCTTGTGTTTGTTTTACTGTTATAGTATTTAATTTATAACTTAATCATTTCTAATCTACGTAGTGCAACCTACTAAAATGTCTAGGATTAAATCTCATTCACTGCCTGTTGATTTTAGCACAGCAAAAGGCTTTGGCACTCAGGTCTTCTTTATTTTTTTGTACACAAATAGTTTACCCACCAGTTCCTTCTGCCATGATCATTATCTAGTAACAAATGCTTTTCCTTTTGAGAAATTACATCCAAAGTAATCATAAAGTTCAATTAGGTACTGATTGTCTTTGATTGAAGAATAGATTGCTGCTAAAGGAAAGCAAGAATAAATCAGCTTTTTGCCTTCAAATTCTTTCGCTGATACACAAATTGATTCCTATATTAAGAATAAAATAGTCAAAACTAAAATAATACTGACTCCTCCACGCTGGTGCACAGGTAAGATTTGAAATGTATTTTACAGCTGTATTAGTGAAGATGATTTGTCTGCCCTCGGCGACTTGTATCATCGAGGTCATTTTAGATTGCTATCGTAAGACCCAAGACCCACGTAACAGAATAGGACAGGATACCTTCATCACCGTGACAACTACATTCTGGTTTTTGATTAACATGAAGTATAATTTTCCCCAAGTTGTAAACTTGGCCCACATTTATTTACACTTGAAAATCTTTTCTGTCACCAGAAAGTTTAGAAGTAACATATTAAAAACCTACCTACATTAGAAGATTGTCAAATGTCAAATAGAGTAAGTCTGACTGTTTTGCTGGATCCAGCTTTTTGAAAGTTCTCAAGGTAAAAAACAACTTTTCGTCCAGAACAAGCTGAGAAACTTACGTGATTTTTAGAAATTTTTTTTTTTAATTACTATCTGCATATTTTAAGATTCTTCATCCTGGCCTCCCAAAGCATTGTAATTCTTCAGTTTTACTGCACAATACACATGCATATCCAATGACAGTATATGCTTTGAAAATATTCTGCTTGCTGTAACTCTGTCGATATTGATTTTAAAAAATCCATGGGAAAAATATTACACAGCCAAATCCTTCTGAGATTGGCAGCCCTTTTTTCTGTCTAGACTCAAGACGTTTGCAGATGATTTGATGGGTGATGGCATTTGCTCATGCTCTGTAAACATCTTCGAAAATGCACCATCACTGGTGGATGTATTTTCATATAGGGGAAAAAAAAAAGAGCAAGTTATTAGGAGCAGGGCTGTAATGTTAGCTTATTTTCTCACATCGTGAGCACTGATTATTTCGCTCCTTGCCAACTTCCAGATAATATCGTGAAAATTTTAGTTTATTCATGATAATACCTTCATTCTAGATATATAATTATTCCGTACAGACATCTTGCATGAGCATTGTGTGAGGTCATAGGAAAAAATACTGTAAATATTGTTTGTGTAATTTCTGAAATGTACAGACAGGGGCAGCAAAAAGACTCTTAGTCAGGGGACTTCCTTGAAGGCCTTTGTCTGCTTTGGCCCACAATGTGCTTGAGACAAGACTCTTGTGAAATACAGGATGATTTAGTTCCCCCTCTTCCCCTCCATCTCGCTTTCTGGTAGTCACGTAAATCCCTGTGATTTACCACTGAGGTTTTTTGTGCTGAAATAAGCTGTGTCTATCTAACATCATGCTGTGTCTAACATCATGCCGTTCTAAGGATGCATTTGGGGAATATGAAAAGGAGGGAGAAATGGATGATCAGAAAGCACTGGTTCCAAGGGCAACCTCAAACTCATCATCTGCTTCTGCTCATGTGGTCCGTATCCGTGCTGGAAGCCCTCTTGGGAAACCACATGGGACGGGCCAGTAGCCCTGCATTTGTGCTTCTTGTAAATGCGGGGCTGCCCCGCAGCACGCTCGTTCACATCGTTTGACGGTGAAACAAGTCCATAAAACTTGGATAGATAGTTAGATAAATGCCCAAAAAGTATCACATAGGATAGGAGTGTTGCTCTGGGGTGATCCTCTGGTTTGTCATTATTATGCAATATTGAAAGGTACCTCTTTTCTTTTTGTTAGCTGTACGCCTAGAAATAATGTCAGTAATTGTTAACTATTACAGCGGCCAGACACGAGTATGATTATTTGATTTGCCTTTTAAGGTGCTTATTCACTGATGGGGTTTGATTTCAATGAAGTAGGCTGCTCTAGTACTGAATAGCTGGAAAAAGATTCGTGGTTTGATTAAGTGATTGTAAAATCTCACCAGTGCATGATTGAAGTACAATAATGTCTTTGAATGCTCGTTTAATTAAAACATTTGTATTCTTTTGGTAGCCAGAAGTGCAACTTGCAGAAGGCTTTGACGTCTTCATGCCGAAATCGCAGCTGGACTCTATATTATCAAACTATACTCGCTCAGGAAGTCTGCTCTTTAGGAAGCTGGTCTGTGCTTTTTTTGATGACAAGACTTTGGCTAACTCTTTACCGAACGGCAAAAGGAAAAGAGGGCTCAATGACAACCGAAAAGGACTAGACCAAAATATTGTGGGTGCAATAAAAGGTATGTTTCTGCTTTCTTTCGTATGTGTGATTAGAACATGTTCTCAGCTAAGGAGAGTGTAAGGGGATTAGAATTTCTGACGTGTGTTAGACCTATTAAAACACGCAGTCTTATTTTTATTCCCTTTCATTTACTTGTTAAAAATAGCTTCTACAGGGACAGCTTGTGTTAATTTCAAGCCAATGATCCTGGTTTCTGAAGTCAGGCTCTAAGGTTACAATCTCAGTGTTTGTATAAGGTAATTCTTTTTTTTCCTGGATATCAGAGATTCAAAGAAATGTTGAAAACATAATGACAGCATAACTGATCCTCTTCAGTCAAAATCCTGAGGCTTGCATTGCATCTGACTGTGTCTGCTCTGTAGTTAGTAGTTGGTGCCTGGATTGGGGAGAGACAGAGGAAGATAATACTGGGACTGAGATGAGTTTGATGCTCATAAGAACTGTGGTGGTCCTTCTCTTGTGGGAGCAAATTTCTTAGTCGATATGAGGATCCTGTGCTGGGTGGTTTTTCTTCACTGTTTTCCAGCTTCCAGAAGAACAAGTGTACCTTCACACTCAGTGGTCACAACGCACAAAGAGCTAATAGCTCAGAGGTTCTGAACTGTATTCTGTCATTTTGAAATCTGATACAGTAGGGAAAAATACCCAAGTTACCAAAAGACAAGCTGTGTTGCAAAGTAGAGCTTGTTTTAGAGGCTGTGACTCATCCTGAGGTACAGATTGCTAACCTAGGAGACATAAGGCAATGAGAAGAGCTTCCATAAGTACATTGGCAGCAGAAGGAGGCAGGGGAACCTTTTGCAACCACATCTGTGTCTACTTTTGGCCCCTCCTCCCCATGCAAGAAAATCATGGACATACTGGAGTAAGTCCAGTGGAGGGCCACCAAGATTTACGGTACTGAAGCAGATAAGTGGTGAAGTATGTATATAAAGTGACATATGAGGAGACGATGAAAGAATTGGAGAGAGGAAGATTCAGGAGAAACCTTATTCCTGTCCACAACTACCTAATGGGATGGTATAGAGAAGATGGAGTCAGACTCTTCTCAGAGGCACAAGAGGCATTGGACACATGCAAAATTTCAGTGTGATAAAAGGAAAAGCTTTTTCAACGTAAGGTTGGTCGAAAAGTGGAATAGGGGCTCAGAGGGGCTGCAGGATCTTCATCCCTGGAAATACTCAAAACTTGACTGGTCACAGTCCAGAGCATGATGATCTAGTTGGCCATGCTTTGAGCATCAGGCTGGACATGGAGACCTCCAGAGGACCCTTTTAACCTGTGCGATTCTGTGATAAAGTATATGTTGTGGCTATGTCATAGTCCTGATACATCTTACAGAGTTTCTGGCCGACTTTCTTACAGTTATGCTGATAATTAGTTTTCAATCACAAACACTTTTTCATACCTTCTTTTATTGAGCTCAATGATCTGAAAAAGTCCGAAGTTGAATTCACTCCATCTGTATCTCGTTCTTTCTTAAAAGCTTTAATAAATAAGTTAAATGGAAGAAAAAAGGAGTTCAAAATTACTTAAAAAAAAACCACCTCTAATTTGAGCAGCACTGTGATAAAAGAAATGTTTTTCAGTAGATGCAGCAGCACTATTAAAATAGCAATCATTACCCACTGCAGAGAGCAGCGTTTCTCAGTAGCTAAGCTCATACTACTGGAGCAAATTCTGAGGCTTGGTTTAACTTCTTCCCTTGAGTTTGGGAGAAGAAAGGGGGGAGTTGTAGTTCCAACAGATAAATTTCATCTGTGATGGTACTACTAGGCACCACTGTAAGAACAGTGATCTTTATTGGCATTTCCAGTATTGCCCAAATGCCTGTGTCTGGTCCCTGATAGGGGAGCTCATCCCTAAAAGCTGTGATGGAATAAGGTGCCAAGGGCTGATGTCCTGTAGATCTTTACTCAGCCTGGCTCTGATAGTACCCTTCTTCCCTCCGAAGAGCTGGGCTATCGGACACTGGTTTCATTTATTCCAAGAAATAACTGAGCCAGTATGAAATCTCCACAAGAACAACATCATGTTGTTTGCATTATTATCATTAGGACATTCCTCTACCACCTGCCCAGATATCCTTTAGTGGCACTTTTAGTCCTTTTCCACGACACAGATACAAAAGTGAAGAAAAGGCTACATTCATGGCCAAAACGAGCAGAGAACTTAAAGGAGAGACTGTTTGCTTGGAAAACACTCTTCCTGTCTCAAAACATTGTAACTGCCATCCTTACAAGTTATTTAATGCTTCTGCAACAGGATGATTAGCCGGGGAGAAATTCTCTCTTTTGACTTTGGGTATTCAGTGGCTCTTGTTGAATCGGTTGCAGTGTTTCTCCTGGGCAATCAGTTTCCCTTGTGAGTCACATCAATCTTTCACTCAGAACTGGGGAAAAAAGAAAAAAAAAGAGATCAGAAGTGGTTCTTTTTTCTTTATGTCATTGACAGAAATCCAGCTAGTGAAGTCCTTTTCTACAGAAGTAAATGAGCTGTATTCAGATGTATGTGTGATGTGTCCCTCAGGGGTCCATACTGGAACCAATACTATTTCATATCTTCATCAGTGATATAAACAGCAGGATCAAGGGCACCCTCAACAAGTTGCAGACGACACCAAGCTGAGTGGTGCAGTTGACTCGCTAGAGTGAAGGGATGCCATCCAGAGGGACCGTGACAGGCTTGAGGAGTGGCCCTGTCTGAGCCGCATGAGGTTCAACAAGGCCAAGTGCAGG
>NW_010535611.1:0-1068 GCF_000687285.1 Phaethon lepturus
TTTTGATGCAGCCCAAGATACTGTTGGCTTTTTGGGCTGCAAGCGCATGCCCAGCTTTCTGGGCTGCAAGCGCATGCTGATGGATCAGGCTGAGCTTCTCATCCACCAGTACCCCCAAGTCCTTCTCTGTGGGGCTGCTCTCAATCCGTTCTCTGCCCAGCCTACATTTGTGCTTGGGATTGCCCTGACCCATGTGCAGGACCTTGCATTTGGCCTTACCGAACCTCATGAGGTTCACATGGACCCATTCCTCAAGCCTATCAAGGTCCCTCTGGATGGCATCCCTTCCCTCCAGCATGTTGACAGCACCACACAGCTTGATGACATTGTCTGATTTGCTGAGGCTGCACTCAGTTCCACTGTCCTTGTCACCTACAAAGATGTTAAACAGTGCTGGTCCCAATACCAACCCCTGAGGAACGCCACTTGTCACTGGAATCCACCTGGACATTGAGTCATTGACCACAACTCTTTGAGTGCAATCATTCAGCCAGTTACATATCCACCAAGTGGTCCATCCATCAAATCCATGTCTCTCCAATTTAGGTGCAAGGATGTCATGCAGGACAGTGTCAAATGCTTTGCACGAGTCCTGGTAGATGACGTCAGTTGCTTTTCCCTTATCCACCAATGCTGTAACCCTGTCATAGAAGGACAGCAAATTTGTCAGGGATGATTTGCCCTTAGTGAAGCTATGCTGGCTGTCACTAATCACCTCCTTGTTTTCCATGTACCTTTGCATAGTTTCCAGGAGGATCTTCTCCATGATCTTACAGGCCACAGAGGTGAGACTGACCGGCCTGTAGTTCCCCAGGTCTTCCTTTTTTCCCTTTTTAAAAATGGGGGTTATGTTTCCCCTTTTCCAGTCAGTGGGAAGTTCACCGGACTGCCACGACTTCTCAAATATGATGGATAGTGGCTTAGCAACTTCATCTGCCCGTTCCCTCAGGACCTGCGGATGCATTTCATCAGGTCCCATGGACTTGTGCACCTTCAGGTCCCTTAGATGGTCTCAAACCTGATCTTCTCCTGCAGCAAGTGGTTCTTCATTCTCCCAATCCCTGCCTT
>NW_010535612.1:0-4395 GCF_000687285.1 Phaethon lepturus
AATATGTATTAATTTTGTAATCATATGCCTAAAAATGTTTAATTTTTGAACTGATTGGGGAACACGATTTTGGGAGGAGCTATCCCCCGTGTTCCCGGCGCCGTGAATAAAGAATGCCTGCCTTTTAACACTACATTGGTGTTACGAGGTTTATTCCTGATGTCGGTGACACCATCAGTTCAGAGATACTCTCATTTGCTCGACACAAAACAACCAATGGGCTTGTGCATTTGTGGGTGCTCATGGAAATTAAAGTAATTACTTATTCCTACCTAGACAAAGCAATTGAGCACTTATAGCTATTTTTTGTGAATGAACCTAATATAGGTGTTCAAGGGAGGCAGAGCATTTTAAGTGAAGGCTATTGCATGAGAGATCACACATCTGTAAAATTACAGGAAACAAGAACAGCTGGAAAATGTCTGCTGAAGATGCACAAGGGTGATAAATGTTGATCGGACCATTATAAGGAGATTATGCAAAATACAGCATAAGTGGAGATGAGGTTTGTGAGAACCAACAGGAACAAGGGTGACTGAGACAACTTGCAAAAATACTGATAACCATTGCTCAAAATATATGAATATTTTTTGTGTGTTAAGCGAGGTGTGCTAGCTTTGGTGGACCTACCACCCCATTCCGGGCAGACATGGAATAAAAGCAAATATCTTGACTCTATGTGTTTTCCAGCTCTCTGCACACTGGGTGAAAGGATCGATATTTGGGACAACAGATTTGGCACCCCAGATAGGACAGCCATAAGGCCTTGCCCAGATCATCTTGCCAACCCCAACAGCAGAGAATCGGTTGGGACAGGACTCCACTGTGCACTGATCTGTTGATCAGGGACTCCTTTGGGTCTCCTCCAAGGTCAGATCGACAAGCAATCAAATCAAAGATGCAATGCCCAAAAGGAGATATTTGTATAAAGGTGAAAGGGAGGTGAATCCTTGCATTGGTGAGTATTAAAATCTAATAATTTTTCCAGAAGTTTATGAAGTTGCATGCACATTAAGTCACCCATGGATGCTGACAAGGATTGCCTTAATTGACCAGTGAGGTCAGAGCCAAGGGCGCACAAGGGTATTCTTTAATTCTTTAATTCTTTAATTCTTTAATTCTTTAATTCTTTAATTCTTTAATTCTTTAATTCTTTAATTCTTTAATTCTTTAATTCTTTAATTCTTTAATTCTTTAATTCTTTAATTCTTTAATTCTTTAATTCTTTAATTCTTTAATTCTTTAATTCTTTAATTCTTTAATTCTTTAATTCTTTAATTCTTTAATTCTTTAATTCTTTAATTCTTTAATTCTTTAATTCTTTAATTCTTTAATTCTTTAATTCTTTAATTCTTTAATTCTTTAATTCTTTAATTCTTTAATTCTTTAATTCTTTAATTCTTTAATTCTTTAATTCTTTAATTCTTTAATTCTTTAATTCTTTAATTCTTTAATTCTTTAATTCTTTAATTCTTTAATTCTTTAATTCTTTAATTCTTTAATTCTTTAATTCTTTACAAGTAGAAGCTTGGTACCAGGGGGGTGCCTTTGATGAGTGTGAGGATGAAGCACAGGAAACAATACGTAAAATGGGATCAAACCAATCCATGATTCCTCCCTGTAGCGCTTTGGGATGTGTTTTGAAAAATAAGTTTGGAATAAGTTTGGAGGTGATCTGATGACTAAAGTTACAATGAAAATATATTGTAATCAATGGTGGCCAAAATACAAGTTGGATGATGGTGAAAGATGGCTGGAAAATGGGTCTTTACAATTTAATACTATACTGTGGTTAATATTGTTTTGTCATCGACTTGGGAAAATGGGATGAAGTTTTGTACATTGATGTTTTTATTACTCTGTACAAAAATCCTGATATGCAGAAAAAACATAAACTAAAAACCGACCTAGTGATGTATACAACTTCCAATTAAAAAAAAAGAGTGGTTGTAGCATAGGCTGTGGTAATAAAAAAATTGCAGAGGAAGAACAGGAGGACATACAAGTGTTAGTCCCAACAGCCCCACCTTTATACAAAAATAGCATGAGGCAATCGCCAATTGCTTCCACTTCACAATCAGGCAATGAGAATTTCAGCACCATTTCCAGCCGGACTAGAGGGCACCCTCATGCTGTTACTCAGGCTCCCTTGAGACAAGCAGTGGGAAGGATTTCTGGTTTTCGTACATGTTCTGTTCACTACCTCTGACCTGTTAAATTGGAAACAATCTGTTGGTTCACACAAAGAAAATCCTGAAGGAATGCATCAGTTTTTAGAGACTATAATGCTGACTCACGGTCTTAGTTGGGGAGATGTACAAGCATTATTGAATACTTTCTTTACTACAGAGAAAGAAGAATTATAATAAAAAAAGCCAGGGAAGAAGGTAAGAAAAGAAATTGATGGGAGGACCCTGAGCATTATTTGCCTACTAGAAAAGATACAGAATGGGATTCTAATGGGGAAGGTGGGTGGAGAAAGGCCCAGCCTAAGCAATACCATCAATTAATATTATATGGGGTCTGGCACAGAGTACTGAAACCAAAAAATGCATCCAAACTATATGACGTGAGACAGGGCCCTGATGAAAATCCATCGGCCTTTTACAAGAGATTATGTGAAGTAGCTAGAAAATGGACGGACTTGAATTCAGACGATAAGGCAAATCAGAGGATGTTCAATATGCTGTTCATTGGGCAGTCAATTCAGGATGTAAGGAGAAAGTTGCAGAAAGTTGAGGGGGCTGGGGGAATGCTGATTTCACAATTGATAGAAATAGCATATAAAGTGTATAACTATCAGGATGAGAGAGAAAGAAAAGAATAACAGGGCAGAATGAGGTTGCAAGCATCTTTGCTGGCAGCAGCAATAAATGGAAATTATGTCAGAGGGAAAGGTACAGGAAGACAGGGATGCAGTGGGATAATGCAGGGAAGAAGCCCACAACACTGAACCCCTTTAGGACCAAATCAGTGTTCGGCCTCTAGAAAGGAAGGGCAGTGGAAGAACAAATGCCCAAACCAGAAGGGGCCAGAGGAACTCAGTGTGCTCCCTCAGTGACTCAGGGAAAGGATTGTGCCCCCCTGTACTCAGCACAGGTGAGGTCACACCTCGAATACTGTGTTCAGTTTTGGGCCTCTCACTACAAGAAGGACGCTGAGGTGCTGGAGTGTGTCCAGAGAAGGGCAGCAAAGCTGGTGAGGGGTCTGGAGCACAAGTCCTATGAGGAGTGGCTGAGGGAACTGAGGTTGTTCAGTCTGGAGGAGAAGAGGTTGAGGGGAGACCTTATCACTTTCTACCACTACCTGAAAGGGGGTTGTGGTGAGGTGGGTGTTGGTCTCTTCTCCCAAGTAACTAGTGATAGAACAAGAGGAAGTGGCCTCAAGTTGCACCAGACGAGGTTTAGACTGGATATTAGGAAAAATTTCTTTACTGATAGAGTGGTCAAACATCAGAACAGGCTGCCCAGGGAAGTGGTAGAGTCATCATCACTGGAAGTGTTCAAAAAATGCGTGGACGTGGCACTTCAGGACATGACTTAGTGGGCCTGGGGGTGTTGAGTTGACAGTTGGACTTGATGATCTTAGAGGTCTTTTCCAACCTTAATGATTCTATTCTAACAAGACCATGCAGGAAACGCTAATCTTATGTTAGAAGATTCAAAAAATGACTAAAGAGGACCAGGGGAAAACATTTAAAGTCTCCCCAACCAATCCCTTGGTTCCAGTTAAGCTGGGGAATGAGACCATAGATTTTTTTAATTGGCAGTGGGGCCACTCATTCAATAGTCATCAGTTGTAAAGGACCTCTAAGTAAAGTTACTATACCTATTGTTGGGGCAACAGGGAAAGAACATTAAGGCTATTTTTACAACCAATGAAATGCACAACTGGGGGAACTAAATTAATTAACGAGTTTCTATATATGCCAGAATGCCCCCTAGCCCTATTGGGACAAGATTTGTTATGCAAACTAAATGCACAAGCAACATTTTCTGAGAATGCAGTACAGCTCCATATCCTACCTGAAACAATCTGGTGAGCCCAGATCTGCTTGCTGACAGATGAAACATCGGAAGAATTCAAAGAAAATATTCTGAATGCTATATCAAAAATGGTAATTCCCCTGGTATAGGCTTCTAAAGAACCAGGTAAAGCAAAAAATGTAACTGATTAAAATAGAATTAAAGCTGGGGCAAATATGGTAAGGGTAAATCAGCACCCTATTAGATCAGAAGCATGCAAGGGTCTGAGCCCCCTGACAAATACTTTTATGCAATACAGATTGCTTAGAGAATGTCAGTATGAATTTAATACTCCTATTTTACCAGTAAAGAAGCTTCGTTCTGAAGCATATAGACTAGTACTGTAACCAAGGTGGTAGGGAAGTAAGCA
>NW_010535613.1:0-61284 GCF_000687285.1 Phaethon lepturus
TCTTCTCGCTCCTCTCTCCGGCTGCTGTTGTTGCGCAGCAACTTTTTCCACTTCTTGTCCCAGAGGCGCGGCCACCGTTGCTGATAGGTTCGGCCTTGGCCAGCAGCGGGTCTGTCTTGGAGCCGGCCGGGACTGGCTCTCTTGGCCAATGGGGAAGATGAAGCTTCTGGCAGCTTCTCCCAGAAGCCGCCCCTGCGGCCGTCCCGCTACCAAACCCTTGCCACGTGAACCCGATGGAGGTAAGCACATACAATGGGACAGCAGTCAGCAGCCAGATTGAATTAAGTATGTTGTGTCTAGATTAGGACACCACCTCGCCTGTCGTATTCCTTTTCTGTATTCTGTTGATTTGTAGAATCATTTAGCCTAATGTGTGGCTTGCCTAATATATACCTTTTTTTTTGTCCTAGTAAGGGCCAGACATTTACTGTTTAAGATTACAGCACTTGCTCTGAATTTAGGTAAGAAATGGTATTCTTCTAGGATAGTTTCCCAAGGTCACAAATCAGGTTCATGGCCAAACCAATAATAGTAGGACACCTTTCCTTTCATTCCTCTTTTAATTAGGCTAAACAGTGTTGAAATAGCTCTGGACTGATGGTGAAGCCATTTGCTTAGAACATGCAAGCCTGTTGCTATATGGTAGAGGGAGACTTCTTGCTTCACTTAGTGCTTCTGAGATGGCTCTAAATTTTTAGGCTTCTGTGTTTTTTCAAAAAAAATTACACATTTTATAGGCTGTGATCAATTTACTAGTGGATGAGTCTATTAATATATGACAAAGAATAAGGATTTTGCAGTAGAAGCTTTAAAAAAGATTATAGATACTACATTCTCAACTATAAATGTGTGACATAAAGCGGCTTTTGTGCAAAAACAGGTAGAGCATTGCCCTAAATTAAAATTTCTTTGTGATGAAGTATAGTAAGTGTAACACCTTTACTTATATTTGACCTGGTATTGCTTAATATAGGCTTATGATACAAAATGCTGAATAATCAAGAGGAAAAGCAAATTGAGAAGCCTTAATAGTAGTTTGTAGATTTTGTTGTTGTTGTTTGTCAGCATGAACATTTTGCTCTGAAAACAATAATATTAGGCTAGTTAGGATAGAGTTAATAAATGGTAGTAGATAATGTTCCAAGTGTTAGTCAGAAAAACACGTGCATACTATTCAGAATTTGTTTTGTATTGAGAACAATAATATTATAACTCATCTATAGTTTCCATTTTCTTTTTTAAAATGCCGTTACCAAAACAAGTTATTTATAAACAAAACGAACAGAATTCCACTTGCGGGTTTTTTGGTTTTGTCTTTACTACCAAAAATGTACTTTTTTGCTGCCTTTCTAAATGTGCGTTAGTTCTTCAGACCATCTGGAATGGATATAAAAATCTCTTTCTGTACTTTTACTATCAAATAATTGTGAACAACTTTTTAAATGTAATGTGAATAGATTGTCATTAAATCTCCTTCCTAAAGTAGAGCATGCGATCTGTTAAAACTGGAGTGTACCATGATCATCTTCTGTAATGTTTTCCAAGTATGCCCTCAATCCATGACAGAAAGGGAAGCCCAGGTTTAAGGACCGGCAGTTGTGTAGCAGCATGAGTCCAGTAATTAAAGGGAAAGACTTTTAGATAGGCCGAGAAAAAAACTTAAAGATACACTTGAGAGTAAAACAGGCTTTGTTACACTCTTTTTCAAAGTTGCTCAGGTGATTGATGGTATGTATGTAGTCTCAAAAGAAACGTGTCCTTTACTCATGCAGAAAATCTTTCCGTTACGAAGTGCTGTTTTGAGTACTTCAGAAGATTTAAAGAAATTACAGTCTTTATTTTTTTTAATGGATGTTTTATGCTGTTTTATATGTGGTTATTTTCATGATTTAAATATCCATTTGCATAAATGTGAGGATACTCTGTTATTGCTCACAAGAGCGCTCACCTGCATGTCCTTATAAAACAGGCAGGGGTTTTTAGCAGTGACAGTTAAACTGAAAGTCAGAAGTTAATAAATTGATGCGTTCAGAGAAATAGTAGACATGGTAAGGGTGAATGGATTGAGCTTCTGATAAGTACTCAAAAGTTCCTACTACCTGTAAAACAGGGACAGAAAATCTTACTACATCTTGCTATCAGAAGACTTTTTTGAAAGTACTGGGGAGATAAAAAGTGAAAAGGTGGGAGCCTGTATCCTTAACTGGGTTAACCTATTGAAGGGGGTAGGGTAGTTCAGCAGCTAGAAACCCCGTATCTGACAGCGGATAAGGTACGATGAGTCAGACATACCAGCTGGTGGATTTTGGAGGACTGATCGCATCCAGGAGGGACGCGACCACAAACAGCCAAGAGCGGTGACTTCTGGTATAGGGGGGTCTGAGCCTGCCCTTGGCCTTGGTCAGTGTGCTTGCAGCTGGAAACAGGCATGTGTCTTGGGAAAGTGCAGAAGCTTTGGGAGAAGAAAATCTGAAATAATGTAAAATGAGAGGGAATAACATGTAGATTATGAAGTGGTACAGCTTTTTAACAGCAGCGTAGGATAAAGGTGTTGCCTTCTCACTGTAATGAGTATATATACAAGACTAACAGTTCCTGGTGCCTAAAACTGCCTAGTGGAAATTCCCAGGGTAATATTTTTTTATAAATTAATTATGAATACGCATACAAACAGATCAAGAAATGATCTGCTCTTACGTGGTTGTTTTTTGACGAAATTAATACAGGATACACAGTGTATATGTACGTAGCTGATTTAATACAAGCTTTGCAGAAGCATGTAGATCTGTTGTACTCAATGGACCTGTTTGTTTCTAGGGTTCTAGGTGAAATTCTGCTATTAATTCAAGTGGTTTATATCCCCGAAGGTTAAGTTTTTGGTAATAAAACAAAGATTTTATTATTTTTACCTGTTCAGCTTCTGACAAAGTAGAATCTTTAATTAATTTTTCACTATCTTCATGTCATAGCAGCATTACTGCTCAGACTTTCTTGAGTTTTGTAAATAATTTTAAACAGTAAAATCTATTTAAAATGGGCTTTTTATTATTGCTGTTAACAGAGTCCTTAGCGCTTTTTTGTCAGTAAGGCTGCACCTGTTATTTTACTTAGGGTTTAACAAAATTGTATGTTTTTTATTTACTTTTATATCCTTTTGCAGAAACAAATGTTTAAGCAATAACTGAGTTCCTTTTGTAGGCATGTATTAATTGAGATTAAACATAATTGTTTTCAAGTTGCTAAATTAGAGTGAGATATATAGGTAACTTCAAGTTTTACTTGTATTTTAACAGTGAAAGCAAGTTGAATACATTGGTGCAGAAACTTCATGACTTCTTGGCTCACTCATCGGAAGAATCTGAGGACGCAAACTCTCCTCCAGCATCATCTAAAAACAAAACCACAGGTAAAAAGGCATTTTATGTTTTTATTGTCAATGTATGTGTGATTCTACAGTCAAATAACTTTGTGGAGTTATTTCATTACATCGCACTTCACTGGGGCAACTATGAAAAGTCCTAATGTGATTTAAGTGGTGATACCTTAATAAATATACAATAGGCCTTTGATACAATATTTCTTTAAGTCCTGAATCTTCTCTAAATGTGAAAAAAAGCTAATCCTACTGGTAAGTTACCTTCTATGAAACCTGAGACAGCAAACATGCATGTATCGCTGTGCTAGGCGTTCCTTGTTCAGTTTTCCTGGATGTGTAAGGGCAGTATCTTGTTTTTTCTGCTGAAGTAAGGCTTTTGTGGTCCTCGTAGTTGTGGAAGACATTCTGGAGATTATGCTTTCATAATTACTTGAAAAAGATTCCTACATGTAATCTGGAAACATTTTAAAGCAAAATAATACTTCTGAAAAACCTTGAGTCCTGCACTAGGTCAGATTTGGTATTAGAAATTTTTACTCACAAGTTAGAAATGGGTAATGAATTTTGAACACTTTGATTACAGTCATAAAAAGTGAAATTATTTCATAACAGTACTGAGTAAAATCTGTTTCCAAACTTAACGAGGTTAAATCTGTTTCCTGGTTTAACTAGGACTGGATAAAGGCGCAGAACCTTTCAATCTCTGCTGTTTAATGAGCTAAAAGTTGTGCTGAAGTGATAGAGTATAGGAGAATGAGAGTGTGTTGGCTGTATTATGGAGTTTATTTTCAAACTCCTGTTGTCCTAAGTAATAAAATTACATGGGTTTTCTGGCGTGCAGTTGTTATCATTTAAAGTTTTGTCTTGAGAGAGAGTCTGCTGCCATGTGGTGCCAACCTCCTTGTGTCAGCATCAAACTGAACTGTTAACATAGGAAAAAGAAATTATTCATGTGATGCTTCAGCAGAATAATAAACTGTGATGTGGATGCATCTCAAAGTGAAATTTTGCTCGAGGAGCATACTGTGAAAAAAATATTTTCCATTTATCCGATGTAGTTACAAAGTAGAATTTGTTTCCTTGCCTTAAAATACAGATTTACTTTGAAATATGGGTACATTTACTAATTAATAGCAGACATGTTGCAGTGTTGTTTTTGAGATCTCAGATTATTTCTTTAGAAAGAACATATTAAAGTTGAAAAGTCAAGAATTAAACACTTAACTGTTAGGAAACACCAGAATTAACTGTGCAAATTTACTTCCAACTCCCAACTTTCTGTGCATAATGATAGTGTCTTTGGCAACTGTGCTTGGTTTTTTTTTTTTTTTTTTTTAATCCACCGGATGCTCATTCAGTGTACAAGTGATAGACATGCTTGGGGCCAAATCAGGTTTATACAGTAATGGATCTTGTTTTGTTCCAGCGTTTGGAGGATATGTGAACTACTGGGTAGAGTGTTGGGAGAAGGGAGATGATGATGAAGATGGTTAAGTGTGGCTCAAGAGACTTGGAACATGTCCATGCCACACACACAGGTCAATTAAAATATGAAGCAGTTGCTCACTGAGCACTTCGTCTTGTGCATTGCTGTGGAGCTGAACTGTACCATAATGCTTACGTGCTAGGAATGATAAGTAAAGTGGAATTGCACTGATAACTTTCATTCTGGCTTTTCTTAATTTTTGAGTACTTGATTTTACAGCTTTAATAATGTTTCTTTATCCTGTCTGCATTTGAATTGGATGTCTCCTTCCTCTACATTGCATGGGTGCCAGCAGGAGAATCACTGAGAGAATATAAATCCCAGATTTAATACTGTGTTTTTAATGTCAAGACAATGCTTTAACTTCTTACAGATTAAAAAAATGTATTAACTATATTATTCCTGCATATACAGTTGCACTTCCATTTTTTCAGTATTTCTTCACCAATGGGAAGGCTATTTCAGCCTATCAGTGACCTAACTGAAAGTAATTTCTAAGTGATTTCTGTAAAATTTATGCCATAGAGTGGACTGTGTTTTGCTGTGCAACAGTTTGTCTCTGAAAGTCACAGTCATCTCTATTCACACTGGTAAAACATAAACAATGCGATGATGTACAATGTGAAGAACTTTTAATTTTTCTTGCATTTCAATGGGTTCCTTTAATTTCTTTCCATAGGTAAAAGTAGAGAACCTAAAAGCAGTCCAGCTTCAATGGAGAACAATAGAGAAGAGGTAGGAATAAAAATGCTTTTGAATTTTAATTGTGTGACTAGTGCAGAACGGCTGGTATAGAAAATGCTGAGATCACTTTTTTCCTTTACAAGGAATACTTAAATAATATTGTCAGAACCATGCAGTAAATGTCATCATATCTGCTGAATAGAAACAATAGCTGTAAAATATTTTGAAATAAATTTAAAATTAAATTTTAAATTTTTAATGATACTCACTTTGATTTAGGCATATGCAAGCAATCCTATTTCTCCGCCTCCCACCCCTTCTTTATTTTATATTATTGAAATACAGTCATGTACTTGGACAACTTCACTGTCTTTCTGATGCACAGTAATTCCTGGGAAAAATGTCTCTAACAGTTTAGAGAGTTAGGTTTTACTTACCTGAGGTATGCAGTTGCATTTTTGTTAAGAAATGCAAAGTGTGGTTAACTGATTCAAGTTGAGTACATTGCAAAATGAGTTTTTCTTTTTAAAGAAATGTGGTTAATATTTTTATGCTTATTCTGTTCTTTGGCTTATGTGTAAACAGGCTCTTATTTTTGCTTTAAAAGAATTGGTCTCTACCTCGTATTTACACTTACACCCTGTTACTTAGATAATGGTAGGTACTTAGTTGTCCTTTAAGGCAAATATGTTGCCTTTTTTAAAAAAGGAAAAAAGATAGAGATACAGGATCTTTATGAAACAAGAGCACATTTCTTCTATATGGTATGTTACAGACATCAAAGACATTTTTCATGTGGTATGTCTTACTAATATCTACTCTCCTGCTGGAAACATTCTGGTTGACAACATGTTAAGATGTAGAGAAAGCGCAAGTGCCAGTGTCCTGCCTTAGTTTGCCTTTATTGCGGTAAATTCAGGTAGTTATTTGATAGTGCCCAAACATAGTTATGATATGCGTGCACAAACGTCTGAATCAGTTTTCATGTAAAGACAGCCAGCTCTTGCTGGAGCACGAGCCAGATAACAAGTGTCTGCATTCTGCTGGCAATTCTTGGGTGCGTACTAGTGGTAACTCCCTAGTGCCAGCCTTCAAGAGCCCTCTGTGTCTGTATGTCCAAAAAGGGGATGGTTTCTTCACATAGTGTGAAAAGCATGCATGAACCTGCATAAGCACTAAGTGCTGTGAGGAATCCTGGCGAATTGTAAAAAAGGGAAAACGCGCAGGGGTTTATTTTAGGACCCTAATTAGGATCATGATTAGGACCTATGAGCTATCATGAGCCATTCTCAGTCCCTTCTCCAGAAAGCTGAGAGACCTTTCAGGAGGTAGTGCAAGTTGAGGAAATTTTCTCCTTGCAATTCTCAATTTTGTGAAGACTCAGTACTTGAGAGTATGTGCAGTGTTTCTCTCCAAATGCTTCAACTTCTAACAGTGCCCCCTCTTAATTTCTTTTAACATACATGCAATAGGGAGGTTAGTGAGCATTAGTGATGTAGCTTAGAGTTTGCTGACACCTATTTTTAAATCTGTTTTTAAAGGAATAATGATGCCTTGGAGTGTTACTACTGATCTGAAACTGCATAGGTTTAGTTTAATTGAACTGGCATGACTATTGAAATTGTGTCACCTTTTGTTAATGCTTTTCCTGCCCTTTTGTTTTTTGTTTTTTGGTTTTTTTTTTCTGGTAAGAGTTTGTTGTTTTTCTTTCTAAGATGTGTTCTAGTTAATATAAGAAACTGTTTTTGTTGACAGGTCACTTGGTCACAAATGTGTTGATTTTTTTACATTTTTTCTTGGTTTTAGGGCAGTAGTTCTTCAGAAAGAAACAAATCCTTAGGATCATCACGTTCAAAAAGGTTGGTTTTGAAAATAAATAAATTATTTTTTGACATGTGAAACTATAGAAAAGTCGATGCACTATGCCAGATACTTTTAGTATACACCAGTACAAATCCATTAAGTTAACAGAATGCTGGTAAAAAAAATGCCTTATAGTGCACTTAAAATTCAAACCCTCTTTCAGGGTCAAAGGTTAAGATCATAAAGCTTGATTTTTATTAACAAAGACAAAAAGGTTATCCTGTATCTTCAGGACAAACATGTCTATACAGTTCCTTCTATTTCTACATACAGGATTCTTCAAAGAATGTAAATTGGGTCATACAGAAAAAAGACTTTATGTACCTTACTGTTGGGAGACTGTTGGATCAAAATGTGCTGTTAAGTTGTCCTGTCCAGAAACTGCCATTTGCTGTCTCCCTGCTTAATCCTTTTTTGCTCTTTGATTTAAAGAAGTATGGAGTTAACTGTTTACCAACCAGTTTGAGCCTACTGGAGACAATTGTTTTGTGACCTACGTAACAGCAGACTTATTCTAGTAAAACTCCTCCTCATCTTTTGCTCTCAGCTGATGCTCATTCAAGTTATGTCCTTCATGATTTTTTTAAAACCCTAGTATACTGTATAGATAGGTGAGCTCTTCTAAATGCACGATTTCAATAGCTGCCTTCTTACTGCTCTTTAAAAGTGTTGCATATCTCTTTTCACTCTCCTTTTTATCCAAGCTCATTTATTTTATCATGTCTGCTGGAATTAAATAATGTTCTCCATTCTCCCTTTTCAGTTTGTCTTGATTCCGCATTTGCAAGTGTGGTTTTATATTTGGCTTTAATTTCTCCCTCATCTTCTGAATCCAATGTTGTGCTGAACTCTTCTTCATTTATATCATTTTTACAGTCTTGTTTTTTTGCTTCCTGTCTATCACTAAAGGTATTTTCACTCCTACATTTATCATACTGTGCCTGATACTGATGAAAACGGTATCCTGCAGTAGCTCATGTATTGCTTCAGACTACTGAAAACCATGCTTCACGTTCTTTTTTTTCTTTTTCTTTTTTTTGCCTCTCCTTGCCCTGCCATAGTAAATTCATTCATTTTAATGGATTCAGTTCTAAATTATGTTTGTGTGAAATTCTGGCAACTGGTCTTTTCATTCAACAGTCAGCCTTTTCATTTCTTTCTGCATTTCCTTTATTTCCTTGGAAGCATCTTTTCGTACAAGCAGCTTTTTGTCATTAGCTAAT
Organism: Phaethon lepturus; assembly: GCF_000687285.1. Taxonomy (NCBI): domain Eukaryota; kingdom Metazoa; phylum Chordata; class Aves; order Phaethontiformes; family Phaethontidae; genus Phaethon; species Phaethon lepturus. Next base: position 8,633 of record NW_010535613.1, read on the forward strand.
ATCTGTGTGTTCTCTTTGCGCTGCCTGTTAAACTTGGAATGATGTATAAAATTTCTGAGCAGACATTCACTTTTGTTTCATTCAGGCTTTTTTCCTAAAAGTGTGACTGTCCTACATACCTTCTTAAAACCACATCAAGCCTTGATGTGATAAAAAAAATATATCAAGCCTGTGAAACAAGAAAAACTTTATTAGTATATCATTTTATTTCATGTAGGAGGAGAGAATTCTTGTTCCTAACAACAAAATTAGTCTACAGCTTCTTTATTGCAATAACTCGGAGCATCCCACCTTATAATGTCTTAAATGAATTAAAAAAGAACATAAATTTCCCCAATTAGTGTGGTGTTTTGCTTGCAAAGCGCCAGTCTCGCCTGTATTGCAGTATGTAATGGTCATGGTATGGAGTTTTTTTTCTGTCTATGCAGGAAACCTACAATTGTAACAAAATATGTTGGATCAGATGATGAACAAACCTTGGACGAAACTGTAAATGAAGATATTTCAAATGAAAACTCAGAAAATGATGTTGATATGAAAAGCTTGCCTAAAGGTAGTTCATGTCTGTCTTTGTTTCTGCATTCAGCAAATTGGCCACAATTATGACGCAACATAAATAATTAACTAGAATGCACATGTATTAGTAAAATGCCTGTCTTAGGTCCTATTGCCTTTATATATAAACATACACGCTCATGCACCAACGCACACATGCACCCTGTGCACGCACATTTAAAAGAGGAAACCAAGCACTTTAGTTTTGAACCTGGAATACTTCAGTCTGTGGATACACCAGGATGTGCTGGTGGCTTAATTTCAAAAGTCTACTGATACCTGTATAAAACCAACATGAAACAAGGGAAATACTTTATTTCTGTTCTTTTGTAGAAGTCTCAAACTCTGTCGCTTGCAAGTCTTATTTATTTTACTGTTCTGTCTTTGAGGTTATTAACAATTGTATCAACAAAAGCAAAACTAAATCTGGGGGGGAAATGTCATTACTGGGTCTATTTTTAAGTATCCTTTTAAAACAGTTAATACTATAAGCCTACATCCCACTTTTCTTCACTATAGTGTGAGTTTGATTAATCTCTTGTATTTCTTACCTGTGAAAGTTACAGGAGAAATTGGAGGAACTGTTACTATTTCCTGCCTGAGTAGCAGTATTTGAAGGAGTCACTTTAAAATTATTTTTTCCGAGTGTTAGCTTATTTCCAGTGTCCTCACAACAAGAAGTGTTAAAACTGAGCTCTTACATGGGAAGGATGTTTTTTTATTCACATAATTTTGATTAGTACTCTTCTCTGTTTAAATAAGAAGATAAATTTCTGAATTTAGTTATAGACAGAACAGGTTTTGCTCTGTTGCTTTTTCATTTATTTCATGCTGAAATAAATTGAGATGAGGGAAACTGGATAGAAAGGGGGGAAGAGTGAGAAGAGAGTAGTTATTCTAAGGCTTTTGATAGATTTAAGTGACCTAACCCAAGTCCTTTATTTGTAGCATTGCACTGCAAAGTCCTGTACTACACGCGCCCCGCAGTATGGCAGTCCTGTTCTGCACGTACCACATCAGGGCAGAGAGAGCAGAATTTGCTCCTCATAGCCCAGTCAGTCTTTGGCTTTTGTCCTACAACTGCAAAACAAGATGTAGTTTGAAGTGTGCGGTGGTTATTTTTGTTATGGTTTGGGTTTTATTGAGGTTTTTGTGTTGTTTTTTTTCCCGTGAACATCTGTGCATTCAAGACTTTTTGGAGTTTTAGTCAACAGATGGCACTTTTGTTTTTGTTTGGTTTTGTTTTTTTAAGGTACTATATTGGCTTTTATTATCTCAGATAGTAAAGCACTTTACTTGCAAGAGAGAAACAACAATATGTTTATTTATTTAGAACAGCAATTTAACAAAGTCTGATAGTGAATGCAGCGGTGGTTTAACAAGGTTCGATGGCAAAGTACGCTGGATTATCTACTGCATACAGGACAGGGTCAGAGAAAACTGTCAGGGAGACATGACTCCTCTTGAGTCATGAGGTTCAGAAAGGACCTCCTTGCTCTCTAAACTCCTTCTCGGAGAGGAGTCTAGGTGCAGCTGGATCCAGTCCGAGTCCCAGACTTGGTCAACGGTTTATGTCTGAAGGAATAGATATGCGCAATCAATCCTTTCTATCTCTTAGCTAAGATTTGAAAGTTTAGCATGCTGTTAGTCGCTTACTGAGGATCTTGTTGCAGCAAGGGATCTCTCAAGCTTGAGGAGTAACCTTGAGAGGCATCCCTACTCAAGGGGAGATCCTGGCGTGCAGCCTGCTGTCGTTTCAGGAGAGCTGAAGGGGCTCTGGGCTGTCCCCTATTTGTGGAGTAAGATGATTGACTTAAACTTGCATATTTGCATACCAGCAAGATATCTGGGTCACTGCTCCAGACAGCCCTTGGTCACTGTGTTGCCGTGCATCTCCCCAAAGTCCAACTTAAGCTGGATGTAGTCATCATGACCCCCGCTAGTGGTTATTGCTGGTGCAGGGGGAGCACACCCTCATCTCTCCACGCTCCACCTCATGACTACAGTCAATTTATTTTACCCTCACAGTGTGGTGGTATGGTCACCTCTTGCCTCTGTACCTTAAATATGATGTTGATAGTTGGTGCAGTTACAGATCCATGGTAAGTAGATAGCGAAGTGCTGATACTTGTTATTTGTTAATTCGTGTGTTTTGGGTGGTTGAAGTTGGGTTATTTGTTTTATCATGTACCAAACCTTTATATACAATAAAATTACTAGCAATAGACATACTAAGGATAGAACTGGTAAAATCACAACTGGGTGAAGCATATGATTAAACACTCCTGTTGCTATTGGTGACCATCCAAGAAGAGTTTCCCACCAATGGTGTTCATCCTTCTTCACTCTTTACAAGTCACGGTGTATCTCTCTGTATCATGAAGAACAGTGATTAAAGTTTTGTGTCCATTGTTTTGGATGTGTTCTAGCAGTTGACAGAGGTCATGATGTTGTAGTAGTTTCTTCACCACTGTAAGATTCATTCCAATGGGGGTAATCATTAGATTGTAACAACTGATAAGATGTAACGGGAGCTGAATAATTAAAATCGCATCCCGTAACTTTAGAAGAGTTACAAACACAAATATTTGAGTGATTGCTCATATCTAGAGTAATGTTATCTACAAATACGTAATCACAAAGGGTTCTCATGCGAACACATCCTTTTCCAATATGTACAAGTACAGATTCACGGGTTTCATGGGGATGCATTTCAAAATGACAAACACTTTGTTCAGTGTTAGGACAAATGTCTTGGGCTTTGATAGTGTTACTGTCACAAATAAATACTTGTTGTTCCTGTACAGTACATGCATTAACATCAACAGTTTGCCATTTGTTTCCATTTCGTTGCGCCCATACTCTATGTTCTAATGGATAAGGCATAGCTCCATTGAGATTTGATCCTAACGCAATGGTTGGGTATGTGGTGTATACCGAAGCCTGGTGTTTGGTTAAGACAAAAGCTGTGGCCTTATTGTTGATGGGGTCATAAATCAAATTGACTAAATACCACCAGGATTGGAATTCTTGTTCAAATTTAGTTGCATTATCCCAAATTACCTTTCAAATTTTGATGGGTAAGGTGCCTTCTTCACCTTCTCTTATAATTGCCACTGCCATAGATTGCATTCACAGTTGAGCTTGAGTACAACTAAGAACTAGTGAAACATTATTTTGGGCTGCACCGAGTGCATCCACAATCAGTTGGTGGTCCCTTTCGTTAATTCTTTCCCACTGAGGCACTATATCAAATAAGAGCCATGGGTTAGGTCTCAATGCTAATCGAGAAGATGGCAGTGGGTGTTCTCATTTGTTTAAATCACTTGTTGTGCTCAGTTTATTTATGAGTACTTGGGCATCTATAATATTTAAGACTCAAATCCTGTCCCTATGATACCAGTCACATCTCTCCTTGGTTGTCTTGGAGAGATGAGAGTTTGCTCACGTAACCATGCTAACCATCCTGCATAGGACTTATTTAGGAACGGTGAACAGGTTGGTTTGATTGTAGAGATACTAATTTGCGTCAGTAGTTCTGCTCGTTTAAGAGACCATGATGGATTAAATAACACTCGTTGGCCTGTATTTTTGATCACCTATGGTCCAATTTCAGAAATTTGTGGGGATAGAGTTGTCTTATCCTTTACAGTCAGAGCAGATGTTGTACTAAGCTCAGTAATGTCTATTTTAAATATAAATGATAGTCCCCTGTTACGGTGAGCCCAGAGGCAGACTGCAAAAACAGGTTGTACTAAGGTAAATTCTACCAACAGTCCAGCCTTTCACAGGCACAGAGTTTTGGATCTTTTGCTGTTGGGCTTGATGTAATGTTGTGCACAGAAATCTGAGATGTCTTCTCATGGGTAGACCCACTGATCATCCAGCATCCTATTTTAATTTCTTTCCTTGCTGTTCCCCGAAGTCAGAGAACTTTATCATCAGCTTCATCTTTATCCCAGCTCCATTTGTTTTCTAAGTATATTTCAGTTCCATGCATGACAATGGTGGAAAGCTTTATATCTCCCTTACTAGAGTGTATTCCCGTACTCCTGGTGTACTTAACATGAGCTTGAGACCACAGGTTAGGAGAAGCAGCATTGTTAGGGTTTGGAACAGTAACATGAACACAGCATTTCTGATTGGCATCCTGCAGGGTGCTGTAAGAGAAAACAGAGACTCGTTCTGGTCGGGAGAGTCCAAACAGGTTACCCCATTAAGAAGAAGGAAAAATCCATTGTGCATTTACTTTGTGTTTTGTACCACTACTATTAGTACCTTTCCAGGCAAGTGGGCCATGAGGTTTAGTTAAAGTCAGAGGCACAGTACCTATGGATGGTAGATTGACCATCATAGGCTGTTCTGGCTGTAGTGTATTCTCTTTTCCTAGTAGATGGAGCACTAAGCTCAGTTTTTACAAAGAATGCCCCTTGGTTTACAGGGTTTCCAGTAGGCCCATAACAATTATTTGATTGGAGTGCTTTGGGAAGTCTCATATCCCATTGAACCTCATGTGGTTTGAGATTCCTTTTCAATAGGCCATTAGCTCTTTCTACCATCCCATTCTATTGATGATAGTATGGGATGTGGAATACCTATTTAATTCCCTCTTGTTTTGCCTAATCTCACACTTCCTTACGTGAACAGTGTGAGCCATTATCACTTTGGATAACATCAGGAGTAGGTAGATTTTAGAATGAAAATGATAGCCCTCTGCCAGAGCACTTAGTCACCAGAAACAAGCTGGAGACTACTTCATCCCTGTGAGGATGTATTGATATCCTGTAGAGGATTTGAACTGTCTGATATAATCATATTGCTGCGTAGACCATAGACGTTTTCCCTTCATTGATACGTAGAGGTGGTGCTTTAGCAGGATGATCTGTTGGTAATTTCAGTCTACACTGGGGACGTTCTGTAAGAATAGTTTCACACGTTTTTCTGTTTATAGGCCAGCCTTTACTCTGTGCAGCAAAGTAAAATGCTTTGTCACCTGTGAGACCTAGGTTTTGACGTAACCATTCTCCCCATTGATACCACTCGGGAGTGAAGGTGATGTTCCTAATTTCAGTTATTTAATCTACCTTTTGATTTCACTTTGTGCTGGTTGGTTATTCTTAGCATGAGCCTTTACCGATGCTATCTTGAAAGGTGCGTTTTTGGCTATATCTAATAATAATTGCTAATCTTTGTTTTTCCAAACTGGGGATCTATTTACTTCCCAATTCAGGGTTTCCCATTGACAGAGCCACTGTATGGCACCAGCCCACATAGCATGAGTCTACATATATCCTTTTTTCTCCATTCTGTGCTGCCAAAACAACTGCTTTTATTTCCTCTGCTTGTGCACTGCCTTCACCTTCCTCTATTACTTGTTTGCCAGTGCTAATACCTAATACAATGGCCTTATATTGCCATTTACCTTTTTTGCTGAAGCATCTGTAAACCACACGTTTTCTGTTGGCATACCTTTGGTGAGGGGCAGTGGATCCCAAATGGGTGAAGGTTTAAAAGGCAGTTGTAATGCTAAAGGATCTGTGTTTATGGGCATCTGCAATTTGGAAACCTTAGTGTTGTCTTTCAGTTAATTGTATGTTTTCTGCAACTCCTGTTAGGTAGGCATACTGTTTTCTTATATTGGGTTTTTGTGCAACTCCTTCTGGGGGAGCAGTCCCCTTTAGGGTTCCATCTATTAAATTAAATGGTCCTCTAGTTTTCACAGGTTGTTCCTGATGTATTTTCACAACTTGTTTAACTGCTCGGACTAAGGAGGAAAGTCCCTTTTCCTATGCAGAATATCGTTGTTCAGTTTCTTCAAATGCGGTTGAGCTAAACAATAAAGGCCTTTTTGGCCCATCGGGGCCAATTTGGAACAGGTTACACTAAGTAGCGTGTTCAGTGAAACCCCGTTTGCCTATAATAGGGTCGCAGAGGTGTACTGGTCACAGTGACTGATAGGTTTTTAATTCTAGTTCTAATTAAAGAGTTCAGTTTTGACTGCCTCTTCATGCTCTAATTTCCACTCCCAGGGTTTGCCTTTCTGTAAGAGTGAGTGTAATGGATGGGAAAAGGTAGAAAATCAAGTTACATGCTTCCTCCAATATCCTAAAGTTCCCATTAATTGTTGTAACTATGTCCTTGATTGGGGCATTTGCAGCTCTTCAGTTTTTCTTAAGGTAGCTGGAGGAATCACTGCATGGCCCACTATCCACCAAGTACCTAAAAGCTTTACTTGGTCCCTGACGTTTTCTAGGTGGACTCTCAGTTTCTGCTTTATTTAGTGCTTGCCACACTGCCACTGCTGCTTCCCCCACCATCTCAGAGGAGGTTCTTCCAATCCAAGTATCATCTACCTATTGCTATGGTTTCACATCTTGAGGAAGTGAGACTGTCTGTAGAAGTTCAGCAAGTGCGGCATGAGCATTTGTGGTGAATGTTTATACCCCTGTGGGAGTCTGTTAAAGGTATATTGTGTTCCCTCCCGACTGAAAGCAAACTTCTCTTTATCCTCCTCCTTCAAGGGAACCAACCATGAAGAACATACCTTCTACATCTAGCGTGGCCATCCACGGGTGCGCAGCTGCTTGCAAAGTAGCTGTGAGATTTGCCATGTTCAGTACAGCAGCCGTCAGTGGGGCTGTATTAGCATTTAGAGGCTAATAATCAATTGTTAAATGCCAGTTCCTGTCCAATTTCTGAACTGGCCAGACTGGTGAGTTATACAGGGAGTGGGTTATGGAGATAATTTGTCATTTCTCCAAATCAACTATGACTTCAGAAATTCTATTTTTGTGTCTCTGCAGAAATCTGATATTGTGGTATGTTAGTAATTTTTGAATCAGGGAGTGCAGGGGCTGCGCGAAGTACACGCACTCTAGCTTCCCTATTTCTACCAGGATTGGAATTCATGTTTGAGCCGAAGAACCACACTGCCATTTGGCAGGCACCAGGTTTGCCCTTTTAAAACATCGAAACCTAAAGTATTTTCACGATGTTCTTTAATTGCAAAGCGAGCATACCACGTGTTTCTCGCCCAGGAGCCATAATTTGACTTTGGCAGTTTGACACACAACACTGTTCACACTGGTAATCTTAACTCTCCGCTGTCCAGATGGTACGCCCAGGTTCTCAGCATCTTGTTGTGTTAGTATTGAAATTTGTGCTCCCATATCTATTTAAAACTTCAGCAATTGTCCATGAGGACTAACTGGAATTAAAATGTATGGGCCATCATATTTATCCACTGGTAAGCCTCCACTTTCCAGACAGGCAGGCCCAGTTGCCTTCTGGACACTACTTGGTTTTTTGGCATCATGCCCTGTAATTCTTCCCTAAGGGGGAGGAAGGGGTTGTCTCTTTTTCTAGGGACTGGTGCTAGAGGAGTTGATACATGCTTCTCGCTTTCACTGTTACCTCAGTTTCTGACAGGGCTCTGGGAATGCCTAAGGCTAACACATTCCTCCATAATTAGGTGCTCTTCCAAGGTCTTCCCAGTTACACCGATTGTCAGGAGCCCATGGTCCTGAGAAGCTGGGACTAGGATTCGCTCTGTGCCTCCGTAAATAATCAGTGATGCTACTTGCCATCCTGCTGACTATGCCAATTTGTTGCAGATAGTGATTGCACTTCACTTGCCAGACAGAAGCAACAGTATGTTTACTGATAAAAAACAGCAATTTAACAAAGTCTGATAGTGAATGCAGCGGTGGTTTAACAAGGTTCGATGGCAAAGTACGCTGGATTATCTACTGCATACAGGACAGGGTCAGAGAAAACTGTCAGGGAGACATGACTCCTCTTGAGTCATGAGGTTCAGAAAGGACCTCCTTGCTCTCTAAACTCCTTCTCGGAGAGGAGTCTAGGTGCAGCAGGATCCAGTCCGAGTCCCAGACTTGGTCAGCGGTTTATGTCTAAAGGATTAGATATGCGCAATCAATCCTTTCTATCTCTTAGCTAAGATTTGAAAGTTTAGCATGCTGTTAGTCGCTTACTGAGGATCTTGTTGCAGCAAGGGATCTCTCAAGCTCGAGGAGTAACCTTGAGAGGCATCCCTACTCAAGGGGAGATCCTGGCGTGCAGCCTGCTGTCGTTTCAGGAGAGCTGAAGGGGCTCTGGGCTGTCCTCTATTTGTGGAGTAAGATGATTGACTTAAACTTGCATATTTGCATACCAGCAAGATGTCTGGGTCACTGCTCCAGACAGCCCTTGGTCACTGTGTTGCCGTGCATCTCCCCAAAGTCCAACTTAAGCTGGATGTAGTCATCATGACCCCCGCTAGTGGTTATTGCTGGTGCAGGGGGTGGGGGGAGCACACCACCACATTTTATTTAAACAGGACTTTTGCACTTCATTTGGATGTGTAATGGTTTCCAATTTCTAAATAAAATTATTCTAGGTACAGTGGTTGTACAGCCTGAGCCAGTGCTGAATGAAGACAAAGATGATTTTAAAGGGCCTGAATTTAGAAGCAGAAATACTGTTAAAATGAAACCTGAAGCTCCCAAAAAGCGTGGAGGTAAATACAATTTAAAACATTTATTAAAACGGGAAATGTGCTTGTGCATACATATCGGCTCATGCATGATTTTAATCACATTTTGAGCATTGACGTTTTCTCTAAATTATTAATCTTTGAAAGTCAGTTCCATTCTATTCATGCAAGATGTCCTATTCAGCCTATAGGAATGTTTTTTCCATTTGTGTTTATAACAATTTTACAGGACGTCCAACAGAAATCTTCAGGGGTATAGTGTTAACAAGATAGGACTCTTCTGCTTGAATTCAGTGGTCTGTGTCTACATCCCCATGACAATTCATGTGACCTGCCCTTCCAGTCTTTTTTTTTTTTTTTCCCCCCATCCCTGGAGAATTTGCAGGCCTTCCCTTGTGTGTCTGGACTGGTTACTCATATACTGGTGCCTGACATAAGAGAATAGTTCTGGAAGGGGCATCAAGAGTTTCTTTAAGCCATACCTTTATCCAGGGCACACTCAGCTGTATCTGTGGCACTACTGATGATTTTGGCTTCATTTTAAAGCTATCCAGTAGCTGTGTTAAGCTCCTGTCAACTTTCAGGGAAATTGGAATAGGTAGTGCCTTCTCCTGCGTTGTTCCCGTTTTCAGACCAGGAAAGGTAGCCAGGTCAGGGACATGACTGCAGTCTACCTCAAGAGCAGCTGGATCAAAACAGTTTTATTTTGTGTCATGCACGGAAGAGGTAGTGCAGATCCATTTATTCTACACCTGTGTACAGCAAGTGTAGTTTACATGAAATGCTACTTACCTTTCCCTTGCTACTAGATTGAGGTGCCTAGCCTGTGCATGTATAAAGTTAAGCATTACTGGTTGAGCAGGTAAAGTGTGTAGTTCCAGCTACTTGAGATCCTGAATTCTATGGACAGTGAAAGTAAATAGTAACAATTAAATAACAAAGTCAGTCTATCTTGTTGTTTGCAGAGTGCATCTTTGCATTTTCATTAGGAGTTATATGTCCTGTTTATATTAGAAATAGTGGTAGCAATAGAACTCTTGCCTTTCTAGCATCCAAATGCTCTTATCCAAGACTGTGAGAGGCATTGTGACAGTCTTTATGTTTTGTGTCTGCAGAATGGTTATGATTGTATTTTTTCTAATAAACTCGTAGTTAGGAATGTTTTTTAAGTAAGTATTTTTTCGGTATTAATGAATTAGTAGTTGCTTAATTTCTTTGGATTATCATCATTTGTAGTAGTAACATGCTTTACAAAGGTTTGCCTCATAAATTACCCTTTTTATTTCTGGTGCCAACTTGCAGATTTTAGGAAGGAGGCAGTAGTGCTTCCCCTTAAAGTTGTAGAGAAGGGGGAAGTGGCTTGGGACTTGACAGTGAATAGCTTGTTCTCCTTCGGTTGGCCGTTACCCTCTGTGATTCTTATACCCATTTAAGGCCTGTGATGTTTGACAAAGCCTGGGTAGGCTTCTGTGCTGCTTGGTACAATAGAATGGGGTATTCTTTTCCAAGTAGCATGATAGGATGGATGCGTTTATTTGAGGTTTACCAGCAGGTGTTTGAACTGTTTTTGAGGTCATAAGAAGTGCTTTGCAAGTCCATGAGCTGTGCAGTATGTGCAATCATGCATGCATTGAAGGTGAAAACAATTAATCTTGTATTCAAAATTTCAGACCTGCTATTTTCACTGAATTGTAAGGCTGTATTAGTTGTTCTTACTGGCCTGTAAGCTATCGAGATTGTGCTTCAGTAGCAAATTGCTAGTAGCTTGTATTGTGTCTTGAAAACGTTCATGCAGTTCCTTAACATTGTGGTGTTGGTACTTGGTTCTAATTCTGTGGTAGTGATCATTTAAAATAAAAAATAATTTAAAAAATACATAGTCTGTACTCAGGCTATAATAATTGTTAACCATTTGAGTTAATTTCCTTATACTATTTACTGAACATGACAGCAAAGGACAGGTCACAGTTAAGTGATCCCATATCAAACCTCTATTTGCTTGACCCTAAATTAGGTTTTTGAAAGTGTATGAACTGAATGCATGAGCTTTCACAAATTATTTTCCTTTTTCTTGAAAGCATAATTGCTGTTAAAAACAACGGTCTCATAATATTTGTTAGTCAGTTTAACAGCCAGCTAATAGCGAGCCTCCCAACCCCAAGTTGACCGCCTTTCAACGTGAATTGGGGGATTGACATTAAAGAAACACTTTCTTGACCAAATGGAGATACAGCAGCAGTGTGGTACACAAACTGTGGGAGCAATCAGCAAGATGGTGAGAACATATGTATTATAGCAAAATTGTAGTTTCAAAAAAACCCAAACAAATAATGAAAACCCACCATCAAGAAGGGAACAAAAAGTGAAAAAAATATTTTTTGGGCACTATTATAAACTATTTCATGCATCTTCTGTAATGGTCTCCCATATTTTTCTTTGAGAAACTAAAACTGTATGTGAAAAAAATACCATAATACAAACATGTTCATAAAATACCATTTTAATTCACAGATTAAATGAAGAAGGTTGTACAGAATATCAGGGCTGCTTTGAAAGAGTTTTAGTGATGACTCTTATTTCGGTGTGTTCTCATGAAGTGACGAGTTAATCCAAATTAAATCTCTCAAAGCAAAAAAATTGTATCTTGGCCCCAAGTGGAGTATAGAAGTTAGAGGAAAATTCTTTCAGTCTTTAGATGGCGAGCGGTTACAGAAAGATTTCTGTAATGCTGGGTGGTAAAGTAATAAAGGCATATGAAAAAGCTAACAGGCCAAAATACTGTAAGACAATGAAATAGGTATATACAGATTTCTTTAAAAAAAAAATGAAAACAATTAATGTGTGGTTTATAATCCTCTCTATAGAGGAAGGACTACATGGAATTGTAAGCTGTACAGCTTGTGGGCAACAGGTGAACCATTTTCAAAAGGATTCAATCTATAGACATCCTACACTGAAAGTTCTTATTTGTAAGGTATGTGGTAAACAGTTCTACAGTTTGTACTGTTTGTTTTTGTTTGTAATAATGTCATATTAGTTGATTTGGGTGGGATTATTGTGGGAGTAGTTCTTGTTTATTAGCCAATAAACTTTTCAGTCATTAATCATTTTCATGTTACAATTAAGGAAAATAAAAGCAGAAAACAAAAAGGCAAATACAGCTTACAAATTTATATTCCTGATTTCTCACACTCTAGTTAAACTCATTGTGGTTTCATTGTAATTTATTTTCACAGTTTTTAAGGCTATAATTTTAGTTAATTTTTTTAATGTTAAATGATCTATCTGAAATTTCTGCCTACTGATAATGTATTATAAGAGCAGATTCAATTCTGGGTCTCCTGGTACAGCATTGTATGTAAAACAACGTCAAAATAAGAAGCGGAAAAGTAGCTTTTAAGCCATCTCGGTTTCGCTTGTGTGCAGCTCCTGGCCTGTTTTAATTTGTGGCAGCCTCTGTAATGATGGTCTAGTCCATAGCCCAAAACCAGCACCTGGGTCTTCAGCTACATGGTTTCATGGTGGCTTCAGTTAGGCCCTAAGCTGCCTGCAATGGGAAGAGGTGGGGAACAGGGGAGGAAGGAAACATCCCTACCTCCCGTTTTGGAGACCTCTTTTAATTTTCAAAGACATATATATAGATACCTCTCTTGCATATCTCTACAGTTGTAGAGATTCTGTATTTATAAAGGTATCTCTAAACAGAGAGAGATACAGATCTGTGTTATGATGCACATTTAGCATTCCCCTTCTCTTCCTTCTGCTTCTCCCCCAATTCCCAATTAATGTTACATATTCAGCTGATGTACTATCTCAGACATGTCCATCTAGTCTAATGTTCTGGCTCATTTCTTCCATTCATTCTGGCTTGTTTCTTTTATGAAATGTGCTTTAGAAAAATCAGCTTACAAGGCGACTGTTTTCAATCTTCGCTGGAATCCTAACTCTTGTTCCGAGCCGTGAAAATCCTTAACATGTAGCTCTACATGTTCTTGCAATGCATGCAAGTTATCTGGTTCATTTTTGAAACTTGTTTAGGGTGTTGGGTTCAATAGCAGCTCTTGACTGTGAGCTCTGCTAGATAATTACATCACATGTTGTTTCCCGTAAATTTTCTGTATCTTTACTTAACTGAACATGGCCTCACATTAATGTGAGAGAGGAATGAAAGTCCCTGATCTGCATACCTCATGTCTGACATTGTTTCCTGTGCCTAGTTCTTTTCTTGTTTTTCTCTTGCTTAGGTATACAGTCCCAGACTTAGAAGCTGTTTTCCTTTGACTATAAATGTTCTGTCAAGTGTCTAAACATCATCTTTTACTGTTTGTTTCTTTTTGTTATTGTTGGTTTAGTTTAGTTAACAGGTTTAGTTTAGTTAAACAGTTTATCTGCTCCAGATAAAGGGGCGTCATCATTTTAAATTCAGGAGCTGAAGCCTCTTCTGGATTCTGAATTCACTGGATAAAAGGACAGAATTTAGCCAAAAACTTGTATTAATCCCTATTCAAAATAGGGCTTCAAGTCTGGGAGAACTTTCTTTACTAGCAACTGGAAAAAAAACCCCACGCCTTCAAAATTTGGTTTAAAGAATTCAGCAACTAAAGCTACTGCTACTACAAGCTGAGTTGTGTGTATTTCTTTCTTACTATTACCAATTTTTCAATAAAAGTGCTTAGTTTGCATCAGAGAATAGAAGTCTTGGATGTTAACATCAGGACAAATACCGAAGACCTTTTTATTTAAAGCCATATGGGATCGATTGCTAACATAAGGAGTGTACAGCTGAAAATTTGCATCGGGGAAGATGTGGTATTGATTTACGTAGGAAATACATGGAAAAATCCTGCAGATTTGAAGAGAAATGTTCAGCTGATGTTCTAAAATATGCAAATATGCAGCCATCAAACAAAAGCCTATTTAATTTTTAAATAAACCTTGAGCCATCTAAATAAGAAGTCATGGTTTAGGACCTGTTGTGTGTATTGAAGATATTTTTTAGATAACCGCAAATATAAAAGGGTTAGAATGCTGAAGACCTTGCACCTGCCGCTTTTAATGGCTTGCTTCTAATACACGCTGAAACTGTATGAATTACTGAAGTCCAGTTGAGATTTAATAAAAAAATTCCTTGTCCTGTCTCTTTCTTTACAGACTTGCTACAAGTACTACATGAGCGATGACATTAGCCGTGATTCAGATGGAATGGATGAACAGTGTAGGTAAGTGTACAAAAACTAAAATAACACCTACAGTTCTTCTGGATTGGTTTGGGTTTTTTTCTTGCAATAATGAAATTACTGACAGGTAAAAACCAGTACATAAGAGGTTAATTAACAATTGTTTCTCACCAAGAAATGCTCAACCCCAGGGATTTTGTAAATATTTGATTGTTATTTTAGTAATTAACAAAAATATTTTGTAAAGACATCCAATAGCAAAGACTTGTAAGACATCACTTTTTTAACTAAGTAGCGTGCCACCTTACAAATACTTGAAAGGTAGGGAAGAATCTGGCATTCTAAACCTCGCAAGCCACAGAAACTTACTTTTCCAGATGCATCTCCCACTTTTGAAATATTGAAGTACTTCTCTGTCCTTATGTCAAATATCTAAATGTCTAATCCAGTCAAATTGTGAAGTCTGTGATGCCTATGAGCTTACTTTTCAGACATTTTTCAGGTCTTCATCAAACACTATGCAATCTAGACATAGATCAAAACCCATATATTTTATTTTCATATGCAGCTGCAGTTGTAATATACTAGTTAAGGCTAGAAAGACTTAAGCTAATTAATTTTGCTGTAAAATAAAAGAAAGCATTATTATTATCATTCTTTTTTAATTCTCAGAAGAAACATAGAAAAGAAAAATTCAATTAATTTTTTTCTCTTATTTAAAATTGATGCTGAAATTGTGTTTGGATATTACTGACCATTTCAGCTTTGTGAACTATTAATCTAGTTCTGTAATTTTCTGACTTTGCAATTCCCAATTGAGTGCTTTTCGGTCATGCTTTTAGTAATGTTTTCAATTAATTAATACTTGTTTATCACCTGAATTTTTAAAATGCAAATTCTTTATCAAATAGTGACAAATATGTAAACTTCTCAAATTTGTCACCTTGTTGATATAGAGATAAGGCTCTTACATTTCTTATGTCTCATTTCAGGTGGTGTGCTGAAGGTGGAAATTTGATTTGCTGTGACTTTTGCCATAACGCCTTCTGTAAAAAGTGCATTTTGCGCAACCTGGGTCGAAAGGAGCTATCGACTATACTGGATGAAAATAACCAGTGGCACTGCTATATTTGCCATCCAGAGCCTTTGTTGGACTTGGTCACTGCATGTGACAGTGTCTTTGAAAATTTAGAACAGTTACTGCAACAAAACAAAAAAAAGATCAAAGTTGAAAGTGAAAAAAGTAAAATATATGACCATACAGTCAAGTTTTCTCCAAAGAGAAATAATTCAAATTGTAATGGGGAAGAAAAAAAATTAGACGATTCATATTCAGGTTCACTAACATATTCTTATAAAGCACTAATGGTGCCAAAAGACTTGCTTAAGAAAACAAAAAAGCTGGTTGAAACTACAGCAAATCTGAATTCTAGCTTTGTAAGCTTTTTGAAAAATGCTGCAGAAAATGTAGAAATAAGCCCAACTGTGCAACTTTGTCAGCTAAAAGCTTTTAAATCTGTGTTGAGTGACATGAAAAAAGCTCATCTGGCACTAGAAGAAGGTCTGAACCTGGAGATACAAGCTTTGAATGTTAAAATGAAAGATAAAAATACCAAAGAGAAAAAAACTGATGTTAGATCAGAAAAAAATGAGGTGAACAAAGATGAAGGAAAGGAACATGTGGCATTAAAAGAGGATGACACTGTAAAGACACAGAAAAAAGTTGTATCTGAACAGCCTGACGGTGAGCCCATGGATCAAAGTGTTCCAACAATGGAACAAACGGATAACAAGCGTACTTCTGGTGAAGATAAAAGGTCCGGCAGAAATGACGAACCTCAGTATGAACCTAATAGTACAGAGGCTTTAGACATGGACATAGTATCCATTCCCTCATCTGTTCCTGAAGATATTTTTGAGACTCTAGAATCTGCTATGGAGATTCAGATTACATCAGACGAGCAAGACAATGGAAATACAGGAACAGATAATGAGACTCTAAATTCAAATACAAAGCTGAACACTCCTGTGAAAGATAGCAAAGGTGGTACTAAGTTAAAATTATCAGCTAAAGGAACAAAAGAATTGATTGTAAAATTGACTCCTGTTTCCCTTTCAGAGTCTACAGTTAAAGCTGAGGATCAAGACAGCAATCTAGAAAAGGGAAGTAAGGATGTTGATGTAATACCTAGAGCAGAAAACTGTGATTCTGTAAAACAGAATCATAATGCTGGCAGTGAACCTTCCGTAGAAAACGAAACTGTCTCAGTTGTAGAGGAATCTGATCTCAGGAGATCACCACGTGTGAAGACCACGCCTCTGAGGCGCCAAACAGACATCAGTCCTTTAACATCAAATTCAGAAGAAGATAGCAATGACACGTCTAATGAAAAACGTAAGAGAAACTCATCAAAACAACCAAGGAGGAAAAATGATAAAAGAAATTCTTCTGACAGTACTGTTGATGGTCCTAGCCCTAATAAACTTTCTAAATCAAAAAAGCCATATGTATTAGACCATAGCTCGGATTCTGATGAGATGCCAGCTGTTCTTAAAGAAGTAGCTATGATGAGTCACAGTTCTTCAGATATTGATAGCAATAGTGAAGCACCAACAAATGATCAGAACACTTTAAATTTTCTAAAGAATCAACCAGTAAAGGATGAAAACGGAAAACGAAAACGAAAAAGTTCCAGTTCTGGTTCAGATTTAGATGCTAAAAGAGGCAAATCAGCAAAAAATTCCGCTACTGCTAAAAAGAAACGACAGAACTATTCAGATTCTTCAAACTATGATTCTGAGTTAGAAAAAGAAATAAAAATACTGAGTAAAATTGAGTCTGCAAAAAAAGCCAAGAAAAAATACTCACGAAAAGAAGATAGTTATGATTCCTCTGAAGAAGAGCAGAGGAAAAAAGTAAGTAGTAACAGAAAGGTAAATTTGAAGAAACAGAGAGAGAAATCTTCTGAAGATGATGATGCTGAAAAGTCTTCCCCGGAGAAGGAGATTAATCATTCTTCTAAAGATAAAAAAACTGGTAAGGGATCAGCTGCCAAGGAAAGGATGAACAGAGACTTGAAAGAAAAAACTGTAAAGGGAAAGCATGATGAGTCTTCTGATGTTGAGAAGCCTTTACTGGAGAAAGAGGAGAGTAGTCCTAAAGGTGTAAAGCTAATTGATGTTAAGAAGAGCAAGGATTTGAAAAAGAAAAAGGCACAGGAAGGTTCTTCTTCAGAGGGTACTGAGAAATCTGTAAAGAAAGAGCATGATTTTGATTCTTCAAAAGACAGATTCAAGAATAAAAAAGGATCAGAAAGCAAAGTGAAGAAATCTGAAAAATTGAAAAAGAAAAGTTACAAGAAAGAACAAGATGATTCTTCTTCTGATGTTGAAAAGTCATCTCTAGAGAAAGGAAGTTGCAATTCTTCTGAAAATGACAAAACTAAAAATGAACCAGTGTTTAAAGAAAAGAAAAGGAGGAATTTGAGAGAGAGAGTATCTAAAAGAGTGCAGCTTGATTTATCCTCTGATGCTGAGAAATCTCCCCTGAAAGAGGAGAGTTCTTCTGAAGATGCTGTGCAGAGTAAAAACCAAACTGAAACTAAAGAAAAGAAAAAAATAAGTCACAAAAAGAAAATTCCCAAGAAAGAACAAAACGACTCCCTGTCCTCTTCTGATGAGGAGTCTTATGAAGACAGTAAGAAAAAGATGAAAAGGGGGTCAATGAAAGAAAGTAAAAAAAGTAACTTAAAAAAGAAAGTGTCAAAAAAGAAGGTGGTTGTCACTTCCTCTTCCTCATCTGATAAGGAAGAAAGTGATGAACATCATTCAACAGGTGATGGAAGCAGCGATGAGCAGAAAATTATGCCAGTGACTGAAAACTTAATGCTGTCTGCTGGTACAGGATTTTGTCAGTCATCAGGTGTGCAAAAGATACTCATCTACACATATTACAAATCTCCTCTCGTAGTATATTAATAAGATTTGGGTAACATTTAATAATCTAGAATTGAAAATATTTGAAGTAGGTAATTACACATTTAAAAGTTTGCAGCCAGTTTAGGTTTTCTGATGCTGATTTGGAAGCACCCATTTCAATTTGTGCAGCTTGTCACTTGGGGGAGAAAAAGGATGTCACTGTAAATGGAGGGGCTTGAGAAGCTCTAGTCTGTAATTCCAGCAGGTGTTTCCTTGCAAGCACAACTTTCAAAAGCCTGTTCCTCTCTTTGGCTGCCCAGGTGCTATTTAGCAGAAACTGGCTTTGAGCAGTAGGTATCTAGTGAACTCAAATTTGTCAGCTCACGGTTATGCACGAGAGATACCACAAGTCTTCAGAATCATTGTAGTATACATTTTAAAAATCAAGCAGATGATCTTTGTGCCTCAAGAGACCCATGTAGCCTTAGAGCAGCTGATGCCAGTTAAGAGAAATCTGTCATCACTTAACTGTTTTCATAGCAGGTTTAATAGTAATAGTCCTTTTTCTCACCAAAGTAGAACTACTTCATCAGTGTCTTAGATCTTTAGGAAAATAGAAAAAAATTGAGAACTGCTGAACTTGAACACTTGGTTTTAAGGAACTTAAAAAGGAAGGGTAGTTTTCACATCACATGGACAGTACAGATGTTTTTAATAAATGCATTTTCAACTGGAAAAAATGAAATCTATTTTGTTCTAACTAGTGACAGGTAAATTGTTACCTATTTGTTTGCTTCTAATGATGGTTTATAGAACTTTCTGTACATGACTTTACTGTACCTGAGCCAACAGTTACAGTGCTTTGCGAAGCTGCAATTCAACAAAAAATGAATAAAACAGCAATATGTTTATGAAGATAGCAGAAGGGACATAGTTGCAAGTTGGCTTTCCTAAAAAGCCTTTGTAGGCTGACACTAAATGCAAAATGAGATGGTGGTTGTTTGTAGGTTCTTTAAAACAAACAAACAATAAGCACAAATGCCCCAAAACCATTCCTCAAACAAACAACACACACGGATTTTAAATTAAGCATAGTGTTCCTCCTTTTTTCTACCAGCTTGATGCTGACCCAGTTCTTCCCTAAGCTTTCCTGCAGTTAAGTTTCTGGAGGGTTGTTAATCTTTGCAGATGCAAAGGTAGCTTTTCACAGGTGCTATGCTGCTTTGGATTTAGAGCCCTGTAAAAAAGCAGAGTTTGATTAATGGTGTTTTGCATCATTGTAGAGTAACAGTTGGAAAATAAGTTTGTTACTCTGCATATTTTTCAGTCCTGCAATGTTTGTTTTTCAAGGTCCTCTGATGAAGTAAGTTTAGTTGCGTCTTTGCGTGTGTAATATGGGGACTTCTAGGGCTTTTCCTTGATGGGTGTCAAAACAAGGTTTTCCCCAGTGATAGTACTGCTGGCAGAGAGTGCAGATAACGAATGGTTTGCATAGTAATAAACTAGTTTCTTGCGTGTAGTAGCTGCTGTGGCTGTTAAAACCCTCCCCGTAGACAGACAATTGATGGTACTCGGTGACAGTAACCCATATGCAACAGTTCTCGGCATCCCTGGACCATCAAAGAAAAATACTCTAAAAATAAAATTGGTCCCGTACAGTGTATGTTCATAGACTTGGTATTGAAATGGCCCAGGTGGAAAAAGTTGGTTGTAATATATCTGAAGGTGTCTGAGGCAGTGAGAGTGATTGCTTTATTTGCCAGTCACAAGTGGAAAGATTGGATAATTACTGGATGGGAGAGACGCGTAACAGTGTACAAATTGGAAAAATGAGATGGTGATGTGGCATGATTGACAGTAAGAGTTAGACTGAGAGAAGTGGGTTTGTTTTGCCTGGAGAGAGAATGCTAAAAATGGGAAGTCCTAATTGCTGTCTTCTAGTCATCTAATGTTAGTTACAGAGGCGGCTGAGCTGGATGCATGACAAAAGGATGAAAGGAGGTGGATGCATGTTTTTGCAAGGAAAATTCTTGATTAGATACTAGGAAGAAGTTCTTTGCATTGAGGATGGTCAAAGCCTGAAACTGGTTGCCCTGTCAAATTCTGGAATCCCTGTCCTTGGAAATACTCAAAACTGGACTGGCCAAGGCCCTGAGGAAACTGACCTCGCTTCAGAGGTAGCTCTGCTTTGAGGATGGAGTTGGAGTAGATTATGTCCAGAGGTCTCTTCCAACCTTAGTTATTGTATGATTCTATGAGAATCTGCCTTTGTTATATTATTTTAAGAGGAGGCAAACTTGCCCTTTCTCTTCAGTTTGCTTTTGGCTTAATAGGAGAATAAAGGAGTCTCTTCTGTGTCTGAACAAGCTATGTAGGTTGATCGTTGGATAAGACTTAGAATCTGGTTTAACCAACAGGATACTTCTACTTATCTAAGCCCAAAAGTGAGGGACTTTCTGTGATCACCTCTTATACCGTCCTGTTAGACATCTGGCTAGTGGTAATTCCAGGACAAGTGTACATTAAAACAACTTGGAGCAAGTCTCTCGCAGTGCAGTTTTAGTCCACTCCCCACAGGCAGAAAATGAACAGTAGGATTTACGAATAAGGGAATCTGGGTTCATGAGGATTTTGAGGTCTCTTTTCCTAAGCTCAGTTTTACTAACTAGTGGATTTGACTTACTTATATGTGAGTCAGAAGAAGGAGAGAAAAGGAAGGGGCTTGGCAGCATGCTAGAAATAATCTGAATTCCTCCAGCTCAGCCAAAAGAGTGCAGAGGAGCTTAAAGGCAGGTATATTGTGCTACTATTTCCCTATTACATGTCCCATGCTGTTGGTTTTGATGTGATTTCCGTATGAGACAGTATCTGTGGAGTGCAGCTGAGTTTTGATACTTGCAGTAAGGATAGCACGTGTAGTTTTCAAAGCGCAAGTCTTCACACATACACAACAAATGTACATGCATTGGTTTTGATACTCTGAAAGCAGAAATGGGCAAGGATGATTATTATTAAAAATAGTTATTTTTATATGTCGATAGGTAACTGGCTTTTTTTGCTTGCTAGTAAAAAAGTGGTGGTATTACTAAGCTATTTTATGGGGATTCTTGATGGAGAAATCAGTTCACGTGCTGTGTTGTTTATTGCTGATTTTACACGTATTAAGTGTTTATGTCTTGTGGTTTTTTTGTTTCCCCTTCCTCCCCCAGGAGATGAGGGAGAGACTAAATCAAGGGCTGTTCCAATGGAGGAGGAGGAAGATGATGATGATGACGATCCTGAGAATAGGTATGATACCACCCGTAAGGACTTAAAAAAGATTATAACACACCCTAGGCGTGGGCGCAAACCGGCGCAACGGAAGAGCAAGCAGGTTGTAAAAACCACGACTGCCTGCCTTGTAAAGACTCGCTCACGGGCTTCCCGCAAGTTTGAACAAGGGGCCAGAAAACAGAGGCCAAAATCCAGAAATGCAAAGAAAGTATTTAGAAGTGTTAGCTAACACACCTTGCATAGGGTGTGTTATAAATGCACTGCAGCGCTGTCCATTTTATGTTCCCATTGAAAGTGTGAGGTTTGTGACAAGTATTTCATTCAGGCAGGTAAAAACCTACTTCTGATAAATGTGAATTTCAGCTAGTTATATGAATAGAAGGTAAAAATTTGCATCTGTGCAATATGCAGTGATAAGATATTTTCAGATTGAATTTGGTTATTACTGTTACATAATTTGCTTTTTTAATTGAAACACCTTTTCTCAATAAAGAGAAAACACAAATGTGGAGAAGAGAGTATTAGATATTTTCAGCTGTTAATTAAACTGAGTTTTAATCCACTGAAGAATACCTGAGTTGACTAATGTGGTAGTTAAGGCCCTGATTCTACAAGCACTGTGCATAGGCTCAACTGGTATCGAAGAGACTAATTATACATACACCTTTTAAGTCTTTGAATAGATATTTTTCAAAATTGTGGTGTATGTGTATTGCTTCAGTTTCGAGTTCAATAAAAATGAATCTATGTAAGACGTAGTTAGTTAAGACGTCATATTTTACCAGTACCGTTGTAGTTATCAAAATTAGCCTGGCTAGAAAAATGTAAAAGCTTCATTTCCTAATGAGTGAATGCACAACATGAAGTATTGCTCAATTACGAGCCACAGTTTCATTTTTTGGTTTTACTGTAGTTAGACTAAAGAGTTGTTCAACAACAATTTTTTATACAGTATTTCAGAAACTGATTTTTTTTTTTTTTTGGCCATATAGCATGTGTGGGACCAGCTTCATAGCTTTGCACAGTTGCTGATGGAGTCTTTTTTCTGCTTCTGAGCCTTACTAGTTTAGAATATAGTATCTTTGTTTCACAGAGTTGTATGTTTTGATCTGTGGCTGAAGTAAATTTTGAAAACACTGTTTTATATCCTTTACGGACCTCAGTTTGGCATCAAAATGTTGCTGCTGATGTAGTTCTTGCTTGTTTTCAGTCATCAAATTTAATCAAATAATTCAACTTCTAAAGAAAGATGCTTTTTAGGGACTTGACAGCACAGGGTCATAAGCAGAATATTGAAACATTGGTAATACAAGATTTTTTAAAATGATACTTTAATTTCAGTCCTGTTTTCATTTTTTTCTCTCTCCTTTTTTCTTTTTTGTTTGTTTCTCAAGTGTTTCTGGTTGATAACTAAGCCGGTACACTTTTGTCAAAGTTCAATGTTTACCATACAAATGTTACTGACAGATCTTAATTATTAGTTTTAAGAGCTATATTGGGAAATGAGTTAACCCAATTGATAATAAACAAATCAGTAATATGAATTTGGGGTTTAAAAATCAGTTTCTGTACTTTGTTTTTAAGCTGAATCTTTGTTGACGTTTTTATTTAGGGAATATTTGAATATATATTTATGAGACGGGGAGGTATTTTGTCAATAAACAGTTTTGTCAATCTTAAGACATGTTAACTGGTAACTGCAGTCTAATTTTACATTCATCACGCATTGTACTTAGCACCAAAATCAGATATATAAAATGTAAAAAGATGGAACAAATTTCAAGAAGTTAAAAGCTTGTTCTTCTGTTTGCTCAACACAAAAGTGTTTAAATAGTTTACCTACTATTCAGATAAGTTGCCTATTTTCTTCCAGGCCAAAGAGGGTACGTAGTACCTATCGGGTATTTATAGTGTGGGAACTCTCATGTTTGCAAGTCTCTAGTTTAGATGTTCTGTTATTTGCATACCTTTGGATGTGCATGACATGAATATTAATAGTCTTGAAATCATCTTTGCCAAAATGCAATATCCAAGTGGGTCATAATATGACATACAGTGCTGTATGCTTTCATCTTATGTTGTGTAATTATCTATTATTGGTCCTTCTGATCTCTTAAATGGTACTGTTTAATATGTTTGCAGTAGTTTTGTTTATTAAGAAGTTAATAGTGTATTTAATGCAGAATGCCTTTAAGTATTTGATGGTTGCAATAAATTTTTGTAAAACGTTTTTCTTGTCCAAGCATTTAATTTAATACAACTCTGACAGCTTGAAAATCGGACTGTTTCGACAAAGACAGTACAGTATTTAGAAAAAGGTGTTTGGCAGTTTTCACTTTTTTTTTTTTTTTTAATACGACATTTCATCCAAATACTCGTCTCTTAAAATATATTTTAAATGGTTCTAAATTTTTGTAGTAATATATCAAAGGCCCATTTAATTCAGTAGCACTGTAGCTGAAAGAATGGTGGCTTTTATTAGCCACACAAAAATGTTCTCCCCTGCCCAAAGGCTTGTTTTGGGCAACCTTATTTCTACATATAATTAGTAGGTATTTATGAACACTACGTGTGAGTTGATATAATCTAATTGCTTATAATACGTCATGATAGTTAACTAATATTTAAAAGTACAACTTTTTAAGAAGAAAAATTATTTTTACAGTGGTAACATTGTCTCACCAAGATTTTTGACAGTCTATAGAGGAGTCCATCGTATTGGCACTCTAAAATTCATGAACAGGAATGGTGCAAATTACCACGTGGACTTAACTCCACATCGTGAGAGGCTGCACCTACTATTCCATTTTTGCTGCAATGTCTGAAGGATAATTTAAAGTAGTCCCATACTGTGACTAAGCAACCCCTGGGTAACTTTCAGTTTGCCTCTCTCTCTTTAAAAGAAAAATGTTTTCTTCTAGTGTAAGTTAAAAAATACATAGTAACCAATTCATTATTTATAAATATATATTGTTGGTGTCATTCTTACAAAGGTGAAATGTATTTAAATCCTGATATATATAAAATGATATATTGTTACTCTGGAGTTGTTTATATATGTCCTGGTTGAGATTACAATCCCATTCTGTAAGGCACTGTATAAATATGTGTTGGGAAAGTGTCCTTTAGATAAATCAGTTTAGATAAGATGGAGCAGGGCAACTCTCAAGGTCACAGCAGATCAGTGGCAGAAATGAATGAAATGCAGAGATATTGTATCTTTTTTTTTTTTAAACTACCTGAAGTCCTGTGCTGGAGGTCATACAGCTCTTTGTGCTTCGTAATTAAACTTGTTTATAGTGTTCAACTGTTACATTGGGTTGGCCAAGAATATCTTTTATGTCCTTGACCCAAGTAAATACTACGGTATCTTTTGAATTTCATGGGTTTCTCTGGAAGAATGTGAGCGAGGGAGTGTTCACGCTATCATAGCTTGTTTTTCTTGGTACTTGCAGTTTGATGCTAATGCAAATATTGAAATGTTAAAGCTGGCATAGGAAGCTTCTTAGCTTAGAAACCTGGTCACTTTAAATGGTTTCATATCTTAAAATAGAAATACGATACATTATCCTGAGCCACATTTAATTTAAAACCGGTTTCAAGAGTCCAGTACTCCATTTATTCTAGTTCATATAAGCCATTTGTTACATCAGTCATTTGCCAGATGCATTTACAAGGCTTAATCCGTTAGGTTCGGATATTGTTTACGCTTTTAATTCCTATCAGATACGTAGTTACATTAAGAATAGGAATCTTTTAAATTCTGAATGTCTCAACAATGTCTTACATTTTTAGCCTAACATCATACCAGTAGAACACACTGAAGAGAATGTAGCTTTTTTCACTAAACAAACAGTTCCATCGCAGTTTGATTCAAAGCGGTTGAATCTTTGTCCCAGCTAAAAAAACCTCTAATTTTCTATCGCAGAGTATAAAAGCAATAATTTATCAATCAATATTATTATAAAGAATTAATTAGAAACTAATAAGCTTACCCAATCTGGATGGTGGTTATGGTGGTGATTAGTAGTAAAATAAGAGCATCTTCTGTTTATGGATAGTAGATTTTGTTCACGGTATTTTTAGGTGAATGGTACATTTGCCTTTCTCTCCCCCCTTCCCCTTAAAAAAATACTTCATAAAAGAACAAATAAAAATGTATGTCATCTCTTATTAAGAACCAAAGTCAATCTTTGTTTAAAAATACATAAATAAAATTTTAAAGGTGACTTGTATGAAAGGTAAGTATTATTATCCACATACAAGTTGTGTTACCTTTGCTAATGCAATTTAGGACAGCGCAAAGTAAGTCAAAGGCAGTTACTAGGCAGTGCTTTCAGACTGAATTTTAAAATTTTGCTGCTGTTTTTCTACTTTTTTTTTCCTCTTCCAAAGTAAAACTTTGGTGATGATATTGCTATTTTTTTAAACAAGAAAAGGAGCCAAACTGCTGCTGTTTGCGTTTCCCGGAGTACAATTGAAGGTTAATAATTTACGTTAAAAGCTTTTAAAGAGATGCCAACCCATGACAAGCACTTTAATTTTGAAGAAAAAGTTTTGATCATTAAGAGATGGAAGAAATACAGTCTTAATTTCTTATGGAAGGAGCTGTTTATTCCTCTTGCTATTATACATGATGTGGTGGGTTTAAAAAAAACCCACAAACCAAACAACAACCAACCAACCAAAAAAACCCCCACCTAAGTTCCTTTTCCAAGTCCTCTGGAAGGACCTAATGCAAATAAACATTTGGAAGAGGATGTTACTTATCTATGGACTTTAGCAGTTTTCATTGGGTTCACACTGTGATCTGTTGATATATATGGAATTAAAGCCTACCAAGAGTACTGCATTTGAAAGTTTTAATCAGCTATTTCTTCACAAGCCATTTCTGAAAAGAGCGGGGAGTGTTTCGGATGCTGATGTGACTGACTGAGCAATCTTAAATGTTTATTAAACCATTTTACTTCCATCTTTTAATAATAGGAGAATATACATTGTGGAAAACATACTACCACTCAAAAAATAGAAAAAACTGTATGAAGTGTTAGGAAAGATACCGTGGGAAAATTCCCTTTGAAAAGTTCCTTTGTTTTAGGCACAAGTTACATGCTGAAAAATGAAATACAGACTCTTTAAAACCTATTTTATGGTGCCACATAAAAGTAACAATTTTCTAAGGTATAAGAAGCTGTACTTAAGAGATCACTGTTCCTTTGCCATTTCCAGGTGAAGCCTGAATTATGGTTCAGTTTCATGGTTTTTAAACTATTGTTTTGACTGGTATGAAAGCTTTCCCATCCTGAACTATGTACATACAGTATACATTAATTCTCCTGAAAAGCAAGACAGACTAGGTTTCACCTAGGGAAAAAAAAAATCATTTAAAATTGACGACCATGGAATGAAAACTATAATATTTCTGATATTTATATGAGGCAGGCCTGGTTTCATTCTTCCAGGATTTTTTTTTTCCCCCCGAAAGTATGACTTCTCAGATAGGTCCACAATTTTCCTGTGCTTTTAACGTATCATTTTATATTTTGCCTTGGATAGATTCATATAAGGTTTTTTTCTATGTTGTAAGAGCATGTAAATAAATGATTTTTCCATAGTAACTTCTTGTATGTTAGCTGAAAACATTCTTGTGCTGAAATTAAATTGTGAGCACAGTTTGTGGAACAGGAAATAAGATGGTAATTTTTCTTTGAAGCTCGGGTCCTGTAATATTTGATAAAACTTCTTTGTGTGTATGTGTATATACACTTTTTTGGTATAGTTGCTATAAGGCAAGTGCTTGTAGTTACATGAGGGATCCGGTGTGGATTTTTTTCCCGAGGCACTTAATACCAGTTCTTCTCGAGACATCACGAGTTGCTTCAATTACTACAGCATCTCTTTTGCAGTAGGGTGAGCCCAGGCAATTAGAATGGTATCACAGTTGACAAGCTATGTAGAGGTAGGGTAATAAATTTTTAATTTTTTTAACCCGTGAGTTAATGCATATTGCAATAACCTTTTTCGCCTTCTTTAAAAGATGCATTCAGTGATACACAGTTTTTAAAACTATTAATGTTTACATATACATGAGTCAAGTCGATTCAGTGCCTCAGGAAATGAATCTCATGGATTTAAATCTAGGAAGCATGAGAACCATTTGGGGGGGAATGATTTGAGTGTTAGGATTTGGTCTGCAGCATCTTCACGTTCTTGTTACAGTTAGAATTCATATAGGTGCCTTTCCCACAACTGACAGGAGTCCATCCAGATAGACCATGAATAAAATGAGATGTTGAAGTTTGTACATTTTATAGCAATCTCCAGTCTTGCTGTAAAGCATGAAACTTCTTTTTTGAGAAGCATTATACAGATTTGCTTTCTAAAAGCAAGTTAACATGTTACATTTAACATGAGATTTTTGCTGACATAGCCTGTCTTAATTGACTTTTCATCATGTGTCTCTCTTCTGTTTAGCTTTCAACCCTTTTTTTGAAGTTCTGAATGGTATAGGATTACACTTATCGTTCATAGATTTACTTGAACAATGGAATAAATAGTTTTTTCTGTTTTACTTCAAAGAATTGCCAAGAAAATGCTTTTAGAAGAAATCAAAGCCAATCTTTCCTCTGATGAGGATGCATCTTCAGATGATGAATCGGATGAAGGAAAAAAGAAAACTGGAAAGCAAAATGAGAACACAGGAGATGATGGTGAGCACCAAAAAGCATCTGGGAAAAAGTGGTGCTGTAGTGCCTGTCATAATTTAAAAGGTCACTTGGGAAAATTATAATTACTAAAGTTTCCTCTGTTTTCAAGAAAAAAAGGTCATTGATGTTGATAGGTAGTTGCCAGATAGAGGCCAGTGTACGTGGTCATGAGGATTGTCCATCTCTCTTACTCTCCCGTAAGTGTATTTTTTTGTTAATAGTCTGATTTTTGTAACCAATTCAGAAGTCCTAGGGATTTGTGAGGAATAATTATACAGAATAGTAAGACGTGCAAATACATGGGAGAGATTTGACTAATGTATACAGTCATTGGAACACGCCTTCCAAGCATTCTGGCAGCATGAAGTACTTAAAATTTGAGGGAACAGCAGCATGTTGTTGCCTAAAATTTCCTGGAAAAGCACAGAATATAGCCTAAATCAATTCAGATTTTAATTCTTGCCAAATTTAAGTAAGAAAAGAATGACCAGTGTGCATGTTGTACTGACTCTTGTCTCTGACAGAAGAGAATGAGAAGGAAGATAATTCTGAATCGGATTCAGAGGAAGAAGAATCAAAGAAGCCTAGATACAGACACAGACTGCTGAGGCACAAGCTGACAGTGAGCGACGGAGAGTCTGGTGAAGAAAAAAAGGTGAAACCAAAAGACAAAAAAGAAGGGAAGCGCAGAAATAGAAGGAAAGGTACATAATCCAAACATTTTTTGTCACAGAAAGTACTTTCTTCTATAAAATAAGTCCAGAGCCTGTCAGAACGGAGATCTGACACTGTTCATTTTAAGAGCTCTGTATAAACTTCCTCGTGTATTAAATCTAGAATTTAAAATGTCTAATGCAAATGCAGTTCTCTTTCACTTATTGTATCATCTGAATTGGACTAATCTTGTTGAGTCTTAGAATATTAATCTTAAATAACAGAGGCAAGCCCAGTACGTCTATTAGCTGAAAATCAATCTTGTCCTTGATGTAATTTCTCCCTTTATCTTGGACTGTTAGTAGGCCCTTGTGCATCAGGAATTTCTCCATCCTAGGATTTAGCCGTTGCAAGCTTTAGCTGAACAGCAGATGGCACTGTGAAATGATGCTTGGCTTTGATTTTTCATTGTCATGGGTGCATGCAAGAACAAAGACTCTGTCAGCCCCTTGCATTTAATCTTTTTGAGCAGAGGAGAGGAGCGACGGTAAAGATAAATGCTTCCTGCCACGTGGTGGGTGTTGATAGTCTTTCGCGGCCAGCGGAAGTAAGGGTGCACAGGACGTTTCTGTGCTCAGTGTTGCACCAATGCTGGCCATCATTTGCAGTGTTCCGCGGGCTGAAAGATGCAGGGCGACTTGTTTATAGTTTTCCTTCATGAAAACTCTCATTTTGATCTGAACGTAGAGACATGCTTTTCCTCCCTTACGGAATTCTAACTCTACCAACATGTCTTTGAAGAAAAGTAATTGTAAATTATAGTGGCAGTGGGCAAATAAGATGCAGCCAGGCTGGGTCTCAGGATTGTTTAGTGTAAGTCTTTTAGGTTCACTACTTTCAAGTAGAACAATATACTGTATTTCAGCTCGCCCTTTTTTAGACCTCTGTTATTAATATTACATTTTACCACATATGTAAAACAATCCTTGTTTTAAGGCATGTTATTCATAAAACAGTTAAGCTTTCCACTGTTTTCAAGGTCAAACTTGAAATGATAAAGGTGCTAAGTGGCATGCTGGTCTTAATTACCTGTAAATGCCAGTGATAGCTCCTAAAAGTAGTTACGGAAGTATTTCCTCACGCTGCTAGTTTAGCTGTATTTTTAATTGTCTTTTGAGTCAGTTTTAAACTTGCATTACCTGAAGAAACTTCAAGCCATAAAAACTAATATCATTGCAGATGTTGTTAGTAAAGAAGGATTGTTTGCATGAATTGTGAAGTATGCTTATAAAATTACATCTAAAACATTTGGAACAAAAGCTTCTGTTTAACTAAAAATGATCTTTTGTTTTCCGAAGGTCTGCACTGTTCCCCATTGCGTTCTCTCCTCCTCACCCACTGTCTTTGAAATGTGATGCTTGCTAAGATAATGCTTTCTGTCATTTGCTTGTAAACTGTACTTAGATGTATTCATGCGTAAAGACCTCAAGTCTTACTGGCATAATATGCCATCTATCAGGACTCAGCTAGTACTTACACGTTAAACTTTTCTCCTCTGTACCCCTTACATTCCCGTTGTTTCTTACTAGTACGTTTAATGGATCCCGTACTGTCTGAAATGAACTTTTACGGTGCTTGTTGATCTTTAACAGTTTGTTGCCTAATTAGAAGATATGTAATGTTGCAAGCTTTCCAATAGTACTCAACATGAAATCATACTTTTATTTTTAAAGTGAGCAGTGATGATTCAAATGACTCTGAGTTTCATGAATCTGCAGTTAGTGAAGAAGTCAGTGAGTCTGACGATGACCAACGTCCAAGGACAAGGTATAAATAAAACTTAACTATGCTTATCCTGTGTTTGGTTTTCGGTTTTGATAGTGCAATTTAGGCAGTGAGATGGTAAAAGTTAATGGCTTTGGATCAGTCCTTAAAACCTTTGATGACACTTGTCTGTAATTTGGTATCTGCTAATTAACTTAATGTCAAACGTGAGAATTCTGAATTTGTACCACAGTACGTTGTACACAGCAATTTGATGAGGCAGTACAAAACAAGATTAACAAAAAACGAGCATTTTAATGCCAAATATGTCAATGTTAATTGAGGAGTGGTGGATTGCTGTAGAAAACTAACACTGAACGATTCTAAGATTCTTCAGGTGTTGTCTGGAATAGACTGTAGCTAAGTGTGTCCAGTGAGTTGAGGGGGAGGAAGGAATTTGGAAGCAAACCCCTGATTGCATAGAAGGAGTATATATTTTGTTAATTAGCAATGTAGTTCGTGTACTTTTTTTATCATTGTTTTCCAGTGAGGCAATGAATTATTATCGTTAATCAGTAATACTGCTTTTTTTTTTTTTTTTTTTTTTTTAATAGATCTGCCAAGAAAGCTGAGGCGGAAGAAAACCAGCGCAGTTACAAACAGAAAAAGAAACGAAGGCGTATAAAGGTTCAAGAGGATTCTTCAAGTGAAAACAACAACAAGGTACTATATTGCGTTTTGAATTAATAAATGGGAAAAGGAGCTCCTGTCTCTTCTGCCAAGCGCTGTGGGACTTGGGTAGCTCAAACAGCTCTGTACAAAGTACAGTAAAAAATTACAACTTTACTCAATGTTAATTCAGTACTAGAAGGTGTAAAACGGCACCATTATGGAAAAAAAAATTGCGTTTAACTAAAGCCATTTCCTGTGTAGACCTTGATAAAAACTCATGATATCTTTTAAGTAAATGGCATTTTTAAACTAAATGTAGATGATGACACAATTAAGGCTTTCCTAGTATTAGAGTTTTGTTTCCTATGTGATAGGTGATAGCTGATCTGATCTAGCACCACTAGAACAGAAGCACAGCTGGGCTTATCTTTGATATCTCAGAATACATTATAGTTAAGGTGGCACTTCTTTTGTCATGCTGGCTAAGTTGTTTTTAGAAAAAGTACCCTTTTCTTATGAGCTAAACTCCACCTCTGTATATAAAAATGTTTGGGAGCTTGTCTAAACATGAAGGATTTGATGGTCTGTGCTATAATTTTCTTGCTAATACTTCATTTATTTAATTTGTGACAGAGTAATTCTGAGGATGAGGACAATGATGATTCAAAATCTCCTGGAAAAGGCAGGAAAAAAATAAGGAAAATTATTAAAGACGATAAGCTGAGAACAGAAACACAAAATGCACTTAAAGAAGAAGAAGAAAGAAGAAAACGTATAGCAGAAAGAGAACGGGAGAGAGAGAAACTGAGAGAGGTATCTTCTGGTTTCTTTGCAAAATGCTAGGAAGTTGACTTGTTCATTATTTTTAACATGACATAATTCTACCTCAATTTAATTTGATAAGTAATTTTAAAAGTACTTATATGTAGCCTTGTGAGCCACAAGTTTTATTTGTAGTTTCCTGCAAGTTAGCACTTGTAAGCTTTATTTAAGACTACTGAGGTCTTCAGAAAGCTGTTTCACTTGCCTCCTGCTTTGCTTTCCATGGGGAAAAGCACTCTCACGAAGTAAAGGATATAAGGTTTCTCTTTACTAAAGAAATGATGATTTCCAATTTTGCTAAAACTAGTGTCCGTCAAATGCTTGGTATGATTCACGTGTGAAGTATTCCTGTGATGCCCTGTTCCTGCTTATAGGTGATCGAGATAGAAGATGCTTCACCTCTGAAATGTCCCATTACAACTAAGCTGGTTTTAGATGAAGATGAAGAAACCAAAGAACCGTTAGTGCAGGTTCACAGGAATATAGTTACCAGACTGAAACCACACCAAGTAGATGGTAAGGAAAGAGAGTTACGATTTTTTTTTTTTTAATTCCCCTTGCCCCTGCTCTACTGGCACAGCACCTTATGCAACCTGAATTAGAATCATAAGAAAAACTCCTTGGCAGGCAAATGCCAGGCTGTCGGGTTTAATGCTTTATTTTTGGAACATCTGAACAAAAGTAAATGAGATTAGCAATACATAGTTCTGTTTTACAAGCAAAGAACCTTAGAAATATAAAGTTGGAAGGGTCCTCAGTATCATCTAGTTCTGCACACTGAGGCAGAATCAAATATGTGTTTACCCATTTTATTGAGAAATTAGTATATTCACTTTTTACAGTTTTCAGTGAAGATTTAAAAATCTTGCTGTATTTTCCTGGCTTTCTCCACAGAAATTTTTTTTTTTTATACCTGACAAGTGCAGGTACCTGATACCTGCAAATCAAGCCATCTTCTTTCCGTATTCTGTTTCTAGTGAAGAAGGAGAAAATGAGAATAACCCATCATAATTTTCTTCACAGCTCGTTCTGTTATTTTCAATTTTCCTTACTTTCCATTTGAGTAAGAAACTTCTGGACTTGCTTCAGCTCTTAAAGGGAGGTGCCCTGAACCAGACACAGCAATCAAGCTGAAGCCTTACCTGTGCCAAGTATAGCATGGTAGAACACAACTCCCCAGTAAAGAACAAAGAGCAAAAAAAATCACCTAGCAGACCCTCACGTTGTTAATGCATTTTGTTATGCAGCATATATTTCCTTTCCTTTTTCAGCTGTCACAGTTCTTACGTGATTGTTTTCCTCTTCATAGAGCTTCACATCTGATCTGTTGTGGCAGAATCTCTTCCAGTTGGTTGCAGATAATTTTGCTAATTTACCAAGATCATTTTAGGCTTTTCATGAAGTCCTTGCCACTTCTCGTTCTGTCTCCTTTTTTCTCCCTGTCCTCAAGATTGCAGTCACCTGCACAGTAATATTTTATAGCCTGTTTGCCACATCTTCAGTGAAAACTGTGAATATAATTAAGTTCAAGACAAAGATCATCCCGCATACAACCCATTGGACAGAAATGAATCAATAATTATCCTGAGCACTGCTTTTCTAAGAATTACCATGATCTTACAGTGATCACAGCTATCTCTTTTCAGGTGAAGTTTAATAAAATGAATGTTTAATTAAAATTTTGTCACAGAATCATTATGGTTGGAAAAGGCCTTTAAGATCATCAAGTCCAACTGTCAACCCAACACCACCAAGCCCACTAAACCATGTCCTGAAGCGCCACATCCACACGTTTTTTGAACGCCTCCAGTGATGGTGACTCCACCACCTCCCTGGGCAGCCTGTGCCAATGCCTGACCACTCTCTCAGTAAAGAAATTTTTCCTAATATCCAATCTAAACCTCCCCTGGTGCCACTTGAGGCCGTTTCCTCTCGTCCTATTGCTGGTTACTTGGGAGAAGAGACCAACCCCCACCTCACCACAACCCCCTTTCAGGTAGCTGTAGAGAGCGATGAGGGCTCCCCTCAGCCTCCTCTTCTCCAGACTGAACACCCCCAGTTCCCTCAGCCGCTCCTCAGAAAACTTGTGCTCCAGACCCCTCCCCAGCTCCGTTGCCCTTCTCTGGACACGCTCCAGCACCTCAGCATCCTTCTGGCAGTGAGGGGCCCAGAACCGAACACAGGATTCGAGGTGCGGCCTCACCAGTGCCGAGCACAGGGGCACGATCCCTGCCCTGCTCCTGCTGGCCAATAATTGTCAATAATTTTCTTCAGGTGTTCAGTTCATGTGGGATTGCTGTTGTGAATCTGTAAAAAAAACGAAGACGTCTCCCGGTTCTGGGTGTATTCTTGCTCACTGTATGGGTCTGGGGAAGACGTTACAGGTAAGAAACAAAAGTTGTCTTGTTTTCTGGTCTGTAGCTTGCTCTCAAAAGCTGATCCAGCAAAAGCCAATTTTAATGACTTTCAGAACATAGTAAAACTTACTGCTTTCTAGGCAATGACTTGATGGGTGTTGCTGGAGGAAAACGTTATGTAAAGAGGTCTTGAGAAAGAAGTTGTGTTTCATAGTATGCAGCTGTGAAATTTCTGATACACGCTTGCGTTTTCTCTTTAATATTTTCTCTTTAGATATTTTAAAATATCTAAATTAGGTAATCATTGATATTAATGCAAAAACGTCATATTTAATTGTAAGTGATGCGTAGCAGCCTTGCAACTCAGAACAAGAAAATCCAGCTAGTAGGAGACAGGCTTCAGGAACCTATGTTTCTAGGACAGTTTAATAATCTTAGGCAGGTTGTGTTTTTTACTGTCCTCCTCATTCATGTGTTGCTCCTTAAACTGTTTATTTTCCTCACTGGTTTTTCAGTTTATCGGTTGCACTGATAAAATAGAGGTTTATCAGGGTTTTGGTTTTTTTTAATGCCAGACTTTTAGTGTCTAAAGTCAGATGCTTTATGTTTTAATATAAACAATGTTTTGCTACAGTTCAGACCTTTCTGGGTTGAGGGATAAGGAGCATTTGTTTTCTATTTCAATAGTTGTCCATATGCACATGCGTATTTTTGGGTCATTGTGCATCACAAACAGTTAAGACCAGAAACTTTCATTGCTTTGGCGGTTGTCTGTAAGGCATACTTTCAACCCCTTTTTCACTTCTTTGTTTCTTTTCTTTGGCTTTACAATTCTTTGCTTCCTGAGACCTGCAGGTTCAAGCCTTCCTTGTCACTTCGGCGCATGTTCTTTCTCTTTTACGCTGCTGAAGACTGCTTTGTAAAAACCTTTAAAACAGAATACTGTAGCATTTCTCAAAAAAAGATTTCTGTATTTCTTGGTCTGATACAAGTGGCTCTTCTGCCATGTTAAACACTGCACAGTGAACAACTTACCATTCTATTAGTCTTTAAAATCTGAAGCTCAGTCCCCCATCTTAAAATGTTGCTTCTGGAACTCATCACCCAAGCTGTTGCTGTACAAACCATGCTCATAGCTCTTTTTCTTGGGCCTCTTGTAATCATTGCAGGCCTCGGGAGAAGCTTATGCCCTTGCCCTTCAAAAGAGGTAAAAGATCAAAAACAGTTTTCTTGAATTCCCTGCGCCTCAGTACTTAATGCTAGTACCTTTTCAAGGTAGTCAGGAGTGTTGAACTCCTGTGTTTGCTTGTTTCCAAGTCTCTATCTGTCTTCATAAATTTTGGTTTTGCATTTAGCCAGATGTGGCATCACCACAAATACTATGAGCAAAGAACTGGGGTGA
Organism: Phaethon lepturus; assembly: GCF_000687285.1. Classification (NCBI taxonomy): domain Eukaryota; kingdom Metazoa; phylum Chordata; class Aves; order Phaethontiformes; family Phaethontidae; genus Phaethon; species Phaethon lepturus. The sequence goes on from NW_010535613.1 coordinate 44,425, forward strand.
GTTGCCTGTCTTGCTGTTCTGCTGCCCGGTCTGTTCCCAAGAATTCCTCTAGCAGAAGTCATTTGACAGAAGAACCTTTCCCTCTGATTCTGGGAAAGCGAAAGGGAAATTTTTGAGAACTCTGAAGAAGAAAGGAGGGTAACAACCTTATCTGCGCTTGGAAGGGCTCTCAGAAAAGCAGGACCACATCGGTCTCCCTGTCGTTGGCCTTCATTGATGCTACGTTTCCTCATTTCTGGAGGAGGGAGATATTCCCCTATCTTTATCAGGACAGCTGGCTAGTGAAATGAATTACTGTGAGCCTCTGTGATCTCTGGCTCGAGTGGAAGCATTAGAAATCTAACTTGCAGCTTTTGCAGACGTCGGATTCAATTAGAACTGATTTCAACTCGGGATCAGTCAGGGCCTTTCTGTGCCAGGAAGGGTTCTTAGCTATAAAGTCACTTGACAGGGGATCTGCCTAGTGCTCTGGTGAGTTTGTTACTGGCAAGACTAGATCAGGTTAGCGGCCAGCACTTGCGCAACACTTCATCCTAAATTCTTTCCTCACATGCTCCGAATATGGACGCACTTACTCCCTGGAGTACAGTCTCTTTAGCGTGGTGATGATGGTTCTCAAAGAGGTTATTTTCTTCCTACAGTGAGGATGGGATCCTCAAAGCGTCTGTGAGGAAATGCCATTTCACCATCCTCTTCCATCTTGGTCAGTTGTGGTAGAAGCTTCCCCATTGGATTGGGAAGCCCTATCACCTGACCTGAAGGCTCAAGATCTGTTCATTCGTAGAGAGGTCAGTATATCAACCTACTGGAATTCCAAGCTGTATGAAAGATGTCTCAACGTTTTTGTGCCGTGGCTAGATTCATAGTCCGCAAGTGACAACAGCCGGCTTTGCGACCTTGTTAGTCACTTAGCAAAGTGCTGTGAGATCCTGTTGACAAGCAGCGAGTCTTTGGCACCTCTGTGTTCGGAATGAGGTGTCGCAGTAGTTTTTACTCTCTAGTGCTCACATCTGCCTTGCTCGTCGGTGTTGGGCATAGCCAGCACACCCGGACACTGCTAGGTAGCAGACCTGCCTTGGCTTGAAGTCTTTCGTTATGATTTTAAGAGACTTGAAACATGCTCCAAGTGAAGATTTTTCAGAGACAATCTAGCGGGAGGTATCTGTTACTCTTTGCTAGCATCAGCTAGGCCTTACTGGGTCAGATGGCTTCCTTGTTCTTGTGTCTTCCCTCGAAATCATTGCTACCCAGGATTCTTCAAAGTGAAGTTACATGAGAAACACCCAATCCTGCTCTCCTCTGACCTAATTCAGACAAATTTTATTTACGACTTTCTGATCCCGAGAATCTTCTTTCTTGACCTGTGAATTGCAGGATACAGCCATGGAGTTCTTAGGCTGGTGTAACACCTTCAGATTCTTTAGATCCTCTGCAAGCAGGAGGCTCAAAGGGATCAAGGGAAGCTTGGTTTTTGTGTTTTTCTGATTTTATGTATTTTTGTGGGCTTGCAGGTTGTTTTTTTGAGTAACACAGAGCTGTAGATGATCAGAGGGACTGCGGCCATTCACTATATGTACTGCTTAGGTAAAAGAAGCTGCAGTCTTGGTTGTGGTGTACAGCATGTGGACAGCATGTTTTTAGGAACTGCAGGTGCAGTGTATATAGCTTTCCTTTGTTTATAGAAGTTGGGGTGACAAGCACTATGTTTTGACAGTCTACTATCCCATAGAAGAGGACTTTCATACATCCAATATCACCTTTGGAGAGTATATTTTTATATGCTTTATTATAGCTTAGGTGTTACGGTTCTTCAGGGGTTACGTACACCTTTTACTGGAGATTTGCAACGTATTGTAGAACTGTTGTGCTTTAATATAGCAGTCCAGTCTAGGTGACTTTGTGCACTTGGACTTTATACACCATATACTTTAGTTTGATGAAATATTTCACAGCAGAAGGTATTTTTCTATGTGATCTAGATGTGTTCCTGACATTCATTTTGGCTGTAACTTCTTGATAATCAAAGCAAGCCACAGTTACAAATACGTATCAAGTGTTTTTATGGCCAGTGTTTGTAGCTTAGGTAGTTGTTTTTTTCCTCTGTGGTCATTCTCCAGTCCTACTGTACTCTGTAACACCGTTCGTTGTTTAGCTCTTAAAAGACCTAAATCAGTGATAAGTTTTAGCAGATTTTGCAAACTACAGAGAGGAATGTCAGTAAAGGATTAGGGAAATAGGCAAGTACAGGCTTGCTGGCTGTCCAGGACACAGGACTTCTGTGATTAGTCTTCATGGGTAGTTTTTGCATCTGAACATGAGATGCTTTTGTCTCCATCGCAAAACCACTAGTAATTCTTTTTGTACTGCAGCATCCAAAAGCAGTTTGTTGCCTAGTGTTCCAAGCCTAGTCATGCAGTTTGAAATTACTTTGAACAGCGTATTAAATCAGAGTTGCCAGATACCAACATTTGATCCGGAAAGAGCTTTCCGGATGTTGTACAGTTACGTGACTTCGAGTGCAGTCTTCACCACTAACAGTCTGGGGTGAGACCTGGAGCTGCCCTGGGGTCGCTGACTCTTTTGCTCTTAGATTTTTACAGGTCACCTCTAGTCCTGTATTTATTTGCTACTGCTCAGAAACAGGCAGCCCAGCAGAAACAGTGACATCAAAAGATTTTAAGTTTTTTTCCCAAAGCCTCACAGAGGTGTTATCGTCTGCAGCATATAGTCAGTGTGGCTACAGGGTGGATACTTGGAAAGCATTTCAATAACCTGTTCCAGAGCTCTTCTGAGAGAATTTGCCAATATGTTGAAAAAATGTGGAAAACATTGATTTAAGACTGAAGTTCACTTTCAAGAAACTTGATACATTTATGAAGTCCAAAGAGGTGAACTTACTTAATGTTTGGGGCGAGTATTGGGAGAAAGCTTAAAAATGACCTAATAGAAATTTTTAGTTTGTGAAAATGATTGGTGAAATGTAAAGGGAGGGTTCCTTGTTTATGAAATCGTTCAGCTATCTGGCACGATTCAAAACTGTGTGTCCCTCAGCATGTGAGGGCTGTATGCAGCCATGTAGCACAGAGTAGTAAGTGTGTGACTTCAAAATACATAAGCAATGAGTTGTTTAACAAACAAAAAAAGAATGTTTGAACAAGACTGTTGCTGGTAAGTTTTATAGGTGAATATATACTTGTGTGTTCCTTTCCTAGTGTTTAATACTCAGTGTTTTATTTGGCATTTTGTCTGTGTTTTCCTTTTGCAGGTAGTAAGTTTTCTTCACACAGTCTTGCTGTGTGACAAGCTGGATTTTCGGACAGCTCTGGTAGTGTGTCCATTGAACACTGCCCTGAACTGGTTGAACGAGTTTGAAAAATGGCAAGAAGGTTTAGAAGATGACGAAAAACTAGAGGTATAAGGCTAAAAAGAGTTCTTAAAAATTAAATAAGTGAACGGTTTACATAATTGGGAAGCTCCACCACTGAAAATATAGGCTAAGGAATGCACCTTAAGTATGTGAAAAATCTACTTGCATTAATATGCCTTAGGTATTTAAAAGCTACCCTGGTACTTCAGTAATTTAGAAGAAATTCAAGCATATTTTTCTCCCTTTGAAAGGTCTGTGAACTAGCAACTGTGAAACGCCCTCAAGAGAGAAGCTATATGCTCCAGCGTTGGCAAGATGAAGGAGGTGTGATGATAATAGGCTATGAGATGTATCGTAATCTTGCACAAGGCAGGAATGTGAAGAGTAGAAAACTTAAAGAAATATTTAATAAAGCTTTAGTTGACCCAGGTAAGTGAAAATTAATACTAGTATGCATCATATATTGTACTTTTTGGTTTACATATATGAGCTAAGTAGTCTTGCTAAATGTAAATGTGTTGGGCAAATAATTTTAAACAATAACTGTAGTGAGTCTTACCACATTTTCTGTGTTGGCCTTTACTGAGTTATGGAAACGGTTGTTCAGAAACTCCCCCATCCACTGTTGTAAATAGACTTCTGTAACAGTCTTTTCTGTTAGATCGAATACAGAACTGACCACGGAATATATACTGGAAACTTTTCCTAGTGGGTATCTTTTTTGCTAGCATTGCTTTCTTTGCAAGGTAGTTTGAAGTGTCTCTGTTGGGACCCTAAGGTTATTTTAATCTGCTGACTTGTTAGAACCACAAGCTGCCTGATCCTTGATAAAATCTACTGTTGAAGGAGCAGCTACACATGAAAAATAGTTGAGAATGTACCTTAGAAGTGTGAACGAACAGGTGCTAATTAAGTGCTAATGAATTGATTACAGCTAAAGCACTTAATTCATTTTTTAAGTCTAAGAAATGTGTGTCTAGTTTAAGCCCAGCTGAGGTAGGCAAATTTACATAAGCAGGTATGTAAGCACTTGAAGGTATTCCGAGTTCATAAAACCAATCTATCAGGTGGTCATCAAAAAGAACGAAAAATTTTAGGATGAGCAAGTTTCACCAAAATAGCAACATTTTCCTACAAATTCTCAACTGGCAACTGATATCTGAAAACAACTTTACGGTTATGCAGCATGCCGTGTATTTTAAAAACTTTTTAAAAGGTACCTTTGCCATAACTTTGGTATTTCTCTTCAAATTGGGAATGTTGAAATGGTAGGTGGGGTACGTGGTTTCTTTGATTCTGGAGGTAGGTTTTCTTGAGTTTTAATTATATGGCTGGACTTCAGGTTTCTTGACAGTGGTGTTGATTTTTCTTTCTTTCTTTTTTTTCCCCCTTCTCTTTTCTGATTCATGAAAAACAGCATTGGTCTGTTTTAAAATTGTACTTGGTGTGATTTTGTGACGTTTCAAATAATAGTAGGGCTGTGAATTCTGTTCTAAAAGACAGAGAGATCCTTATAATGGGAAAAATAACTGTGAGATTATTTGCATTAGCCAGTTGGAATTGGCATCTCCAGCTGTGCAGAAAGCCTGTTTGAGCAGCTAAAAAATTAATTAATTTTCTGCCAGCTTGACTCACTAGAGCACATAACTGCTGTGAAGTCAGGGATGCTCCAGTACAGTAGCTGATAAACTATTTTTTTGATCATATTGACTCCACAGGCATTATTTAAGCAATGAAGAAAATGCACTTCTTGCCAGTGGATTTTCTGACACCTTCTATTAATGCTGCAGTTACTAAAAATAAGCAAAAAAAAAAAAAAAAATCCAGGGGGGAACCCTGTGCTGTCAGTCTTACTCTGTATCTGATTTGCTCAAGATAGTTGCATTTGTTGAGAATGTTGCCAGGAAGGTCACAGCTAGAGAAGAAAAAGGTGTGAACTGCTGTCCTGAAGTAGTGGTGACGGGGCAGTAGCCCGACAGAACACTAGCTGTATATTCACTGGTCATGTTCTGGTGCAATGATGAAACAAAATTTTATACACTCTTACAGTGATTGATTTTTATGTGGGTTTTTTTTTTCCTTGTGGAAAGCGTAAGGGAGGCTAAACACGGGTTGTTACCATGTGTCTTTATAGTAGTATTGTCCCTTCCTTCATGGATTTTTATTTATGTATTTATTTTGTATTTAACTTCCAAAATATTGGACTGTGGAGTGAGGTGGCATGTTGGGCATGCGGTTTTATGGAGGAGACACTGTGACTTGTGTAACCTCCCTGTCCCACCTCTTGTGAATCTCTTGGTTTTTACGTCCTGCTTATAGGTGGGGTTCAGTTCTGCTTTCAAACCTCTTTAGACAGCTTAGGACAACCTGGTCGAGCAGTGTTTGTGGTTAGATTATTGACTCGTGTAGATTTAATCGAGTTCAGAAACTGCAGCACATTCAACCTTGTAGGTTTTGAATAATTTCATATGAACGTGGAACCCTCTGTTTTATTTTCTTCTGGGACTAGTTGGTTGGTAGGATGGAATCAGACTGTTAGGAAAACTAACCTTGAAGTACCTCCACAATTATTTTTATGTTGCTTCAAATCTTTCTCTATTTTAACTAATTACAAAAAGACAGAAGTGTTCATCCGTTGTTATCCATTAGTTTTTGGAGACATTTGGGTTGCCTAAATTGACCAGAAGTATCTTGCAAGGACCATTATTTGTTTCTTGCTATCTTTGTGAATCACAACATTGGCAATATAGCAGGCTGCTAGTAAAAGAGTTAGGAAGCGATGTGCTGGCTCACTGCTGGGAGTGTAAATAGGAAAACCTTTGCCTCTGGGAGCATTTTTAATTTAAAAAGTTGCAAATTTGGTATTGGAGTGATAACTTAATGATACGTGTCTGGTTAAAATGAATACTGCTAGGGTAGACGTACTCTATAGTAGAAGCTTGTACTGCGCTGTATCCTACAGAAGAGGGGACCAGAGATGGAGGGTTTAGCCAAAGTTTATGGGTGGAGAAGTAGTGTGAGAAGTGATTTCATTAATTAACTAGCTCTGCTATGTGAAATAATAGCAAGATTATATACGCATGCAGAGCACCAAATGGTTTCCCATAATGCTTTGTGCAGCTGATGAAATGCCGTTGGGTTTATTGATAGCTGTTGCGCTTTGCTTGCAGCATTTCAGTAACTTTGTGGTTTTTTTACTTGTTACTACTAGTAAAAATTCCCTTACTGTTTAATTTGGAAAGAGTTCTTTAACTGGCAGTTGTATGAAGCAGATTGACGTTCTTGTAGACATCAGAGGAAAAGAACTGTGTGTATATCTATGTATCTATCAGTGAGTATGTTTTATGTGTATCAGTATAGTAACACGTACAACTACAGCAAGAAGAATAAGAGGATGAAGACTATGATCTTTGAGGAATGACTGAAGGAGTAAGGCTTTTTAGTCTAGAAAAAAGACAACTAAACTGACAGATTTTCCACCATGTAAGAGCTGGGTACTGAAAGGACTGTTACTAGTTGGCTTTTTTACATCGGTTGGAGAAAGGAAAATGCAGAATTTATTCTGATTTGCAGCAGAGATCATTTAAGTTAGGTATTGTTGCACAGTGTTTTAGCAAAAGAGAGAGGTGATGGAGTTTCCTACTTCTGTTAGGGAGGATGTGTCCCTTTCTCATAGTTCTAATATCAGATGAACAAAATGGACTAAATGATCCCTTAAGGGCCCTTTCAGTTTTACATTCCTTTATAATATTTTGAGAAATGTTCTGTCCGTAATGCATCGCATTGATGTTTAAGAACAAGGAAGAAACCCACAAATTTATGAAAATCCCTGCCACTGAATTGTAGCCAAGATGTCAGTTCAAGATATCAATGCTACACGCCTGCCAAACAAACCACAAATGATTTGACTGAGATAGGTTTTTTCATATTTTTGCTATCATTCATTTACTCTAAAAACCAGTTTTTGAGGAGGGTTTTTGTTTGTTTGTTTGTTTTTTAACTAACCACTTCATGTTCATGAATCACAGTCTTTATTGAAACTGATTTCTGGGGGTTTTGCCCAATTTTGATTTCTATCTGTCAGTAAGACTTCATTATCCTTCTCTAATATAGTTTGATTCTGATTGTAAACATAACGTACTAGACCAAATCTATTTCTGAGAATGATGTATCAATGTGCAAGCTGTCACATCTGGTGGGGAGATGTTTCAAATGCCTCAGTTCTAGAAAACGGCTCCCAACCGTCTCAGCAGTCCTGTACACTGCATGAACAGCTTGGTTGCAAGATTCTTATTCTTCAGAAAATACAGGAATGAGGACTAGAGAAAGGATCTGTCACTACTGAGACGTTTGCCTAAAATTGAAGGAAGGCTTTGTGTGTAGTCACTCAGTGATTTGCATGCTGTCAAAACTGGGGAAGGTACAGAAGTCATGAAATAATATGGGGAAATGTTTTCATGGCAGGTGTGAAAATTCAGAAATAAGTAGGCTTAGACAAGTCTAAGTGTGTTTAGAATTCGTATGTGGATTTTCATAGGTGTTTTCCAGCCTTTGTTAAAAAGGCAATTTTTTTCTGCTTGGAAAAAAATACTTTGATTCCTTTTCTGATAGCATGTAAGATTCGAATCATTTTTTGACACTTAAAATGGCACGATTAAGATGACTGGCATTAAATCATGCAAGTGGTCGAAGGTGTAATTGATTCTCTGTTGTTGATCACTGTCCTAGAGTTAATTTGCTTCTTTACAAGGCAGTTGAAAGTTAGTCTGAGGACAACTCGTAGTAAATTACGAAAGATTAGATTGTCCTTGTTGATAAATACTCCTTGCCATCTCAAGTATCAGCCTTTTTAGAGCTGAATAGATGAACCCAGCTGATGGCTTTGGGTAGCATTTTTCAAAGGTGCGTAAACATGACTTTAGCTGACTTCATGGTTGATAGTACTGGAATTGAGGTCAGGTTTAGATCTGGTGAAACATTCATTCTAAGTTACTAGTTGGATCCTAGAATATCTTTTAGTTCTCCTTTCAAGTAAAGAGCTTCCAGAAATTGCCCCAAATCTGAAAACCATTAGGGTGTGTAGGTCTGTTCTGCCAAGTTTGGTGATATTTATCTTAAACCCCAAATTGTAACCCTTAATTATACTAGAGTTGCTTTGCCTACTGTGGAAATATATTGTGGTTGCGCTCTTGACATTGCTCGTGCAACTCACGTGAAAAAGCAGTCTAGAATCCTTTGGTTTATCTTTTGGAAGAAAGCTGAGGACATCTCTCTGCTGACATTCAGCTACAAGGTGGCAATTCACTTGTCTGTAACTCAGATCAGATTTGATCGTTTCTTATCTAAGACTTTTGATTGCACTGTTTACCGCTGTTGATACTGACCTGTTGCCTTAATGAAAAATTACTGCTTACCTGATTTTTGGTTTTCTTCAGAATTGGTCAGGCACCAGTAGATGGCAGCCTAAGCTGGACTTAAGGAACAGTTTACGAAGTTTTGACAGGGCGAATGGAATTGTAGCCATGCACACACGAGCTGCATGGATGGATAATTTTTATAGGAATATATTGCAAAGCTGTATTTAATCCTTCCCATGAAGACTTTACAAGCAACAGCCTGTAGTTTAGCAGAATGGCTACTGTGAACGCTAGTGAGAACCTTAACGGTGCTAAAAAAAAACCCACCAGAAAACATACATGCAAAAGTTTAAAAAAAAAAAACAAACGCAAACCAAACAAACCTTAATACTATTAGTAGAACAAATTTTGGGTTCTTTAGGCTACCAGTTTCTTTGTGGTTATAAAAGATGGAAGACGTCTAATGTTCTTGCTTTCTAGGCCCCGACTTTGTTGTTTGTGATGAAGGACACATACTAAAAAATGAAGCATCTGCTGTTTCTAAGGCAATGAATTCTATTCGATCTAGGAGAAGAATCATTCTTACAGGAACACCACTGCAAAATAATCTTATAGAATGTGAGTAGTTCTCTGGTTTAAGAAATGTTTATTTCCTTGAATATTCTTTTGCCTTTCAGCAATATATAGATAGATTTAGTTTGATTAGAAGAAAGTAATTTGATACAGTGAACCTGTTTGTTAGGTTTCTCTATCTAAAAAAGCCCCAACAATCTGGTTTTGCGTTTTGCATTTTAAATCATTGTCTCAAGGTGTGGCTCCACGACGGTTTAAGCCAAATTAAAATGCAGCTGTTGGGAATCTGGCCGCTCCTCCATCCTTTCCCTTGGCATGGCCTTATGTACACCTGATCCCTCAGGGAGCCTGTATGAGGAGTATCCAAAAATGAACGCTGCAGAAATGAATAGCTTTCTGACAGTTTAGTTCCTTGATCCGGCTAACCAAAGGATCAGATGAGTCTCAGCATGTCAAAAGGGGAAGGGAGAGAATGTTCAGAGGGGAAATGGGTGGACCAGGTCTTGCAGCAGCATCAATTTAAATTGTTTGAAACCATTGCAGAGCAGTGTTCTTAGTAAACTTACTAAACAGTGATTTATGTTACTGTCTTGGGAATTTCATTCTAAACTAGCTTGTAACATTTGCTCCTGTTTGTTCATATGCTGTAATCCTTTTTCCTATTCATTAATATGCTTTTGAATCTATTTTAAAATCTTCGCAAATACGATTTTGTTATACGATTGCTTCGGTGTACAGCAACTTTCAAACTTCGCGTAACAAACGATGAGATAGTTTTAAATCTGACATGAAGTTTAGAAGTTACTTCTGTGCCTACAGTGCGTGCCAATTTAAGATGCCCTTCTGGGAAAATGTTGGGGTGGTTTGGGTTTTTGAGCTTAACAGAAAGTTCTTAGTTTTAGATATGACACCTTTATTTCTGTTAGAATTAATCCCAGTACTGTACTTTCCATTTTGAACAACTCGAGCCTGATCTTTGTGTCCTAGATCACTGCATGGTTAACTTTATTAAGGAGAATTTGCTCGGTTCAATTAAGGAATTCCGAAATCGATTTATAAATCCAATTCAGAATGGTCAGTGTGCAGACTCTACTCTGGTAGATGTCAGAGTAATGAAGAAGCGTGCACATATTCTCTATGAGATGTTAGCTGGATGTGTTCAGGTAAGAACAGTTTTGCTAAAACTAATTACTTGAATTAGCTGCAGGGAGGGGAGGAGCTATTTCATCTTGTTCTGAAAAAAGCACTCAAACACTGTAAACTTACAAAGTGAGAGCTCCGTTGAATCCAGCTATTACTTTTGACTTAAATATTTTCGCTAATTACTAGACCTCTGCATTATTTATTGTGACTAGAAAAACTTACACTGACATTTGGATAAAAGCTATGAAATTTTTGTATCTTAAGCAGGAACTATACGCATATTAAAGAATACAGCTGTTTTGCCGCTAGGAGACTAAAAAATTAAATGGTAGAGTAGGATATCAGTTGCTTTGAAATATTCTCTTTTAATGCCATATACACATTTAGAGAATACACATGTAAATACTGCCTTAAAAACTGCACAGAAAGTTGGTGCTCCATAGTTTGTCGCTTGGTTCTAAATTGCTGTTTTTTCTGATTTGTGAGAATCAGAACAATGGGGAAGAGGAACGGGAATCGGGTCCAAAAGGGTGAAAAACTTTTCACCTTAAAGACCTTAGATGAAAAAACAAAACAAAACTGCCTAGATTTCCAGCACGTGGGCTGGCTTCCTTGCTCTTCAGTTAACCTGCTGTGGAATTGCACCTCGTGTGCTGTCGGCATGACGTTACTGCTCTTAAACGCAGGCGGCGGCAGCCTGACCGAAGGTGTGACGCTCTGCGGGCGCTAACGGCCTCTCCCTGGCTGCGTGGGTGTCGGTGGCTGATCAAATAGTCCAAGTGGGCATGAGCTGGGTGAAATGGTCCCCGTGGGATAATCCCACAAGCAGATATTTCTTTCTCCACGTAAAGAAATAAAAAGGTTTACGACAGTGTGTAAGGCTGGTAGAGTACCTCCGATCTTAAAATTGCCAGCTTGGAAATACAAATAGTAGTGAGGGGATAGCGTACATCATTCTACACATCTGTGCAGCAGCACGGGAACACGAACGGAAAGGAGGAACGTGAATAGCAAGTAAATCTTACATGCCTTCAGATGCTGGGCCTCCCGTGTTTGTGCAGCATCGGACGGAGCCCAGCTGGATTCTCTCCCGGCGCGCTGCGCACAGCGGATCCTGTCCGTAGAGAGCAGTTGTCCCGTGGGGTCATTCGAGCTACTGTGTAATTTCCTTAGAAGAAACCAGCTCTGTTCGTAAAGGATGTTCTCACGCGAGCTTCTTGCTGCACCTCTAGATCACGGCAAGGCCACGCAGGCGGCGTAATGGCCGGTACCGGCTGGGAGCTGCCCGCGGGCTCCTCTGTTGCAGGGAGCTGGCTGAGGTCATCCTGCAGCCAAGGAGCTTCTGCAGCGCCGCGCGGGCAGGTTAGCTCTGGTGAAGCTCACTTAACTCCGAAACCTGTGACGGTCTCGGTCGGGATCGATACACAGTTCGCCGTTTGGATGAGTAGGGGTGGGTGGAGAGAAGTAGTAGAGCGTAAGAGTAGAAAAAATGAAAATAAGTAAATTTTGGGTTGCCCCAAGCAAGTATTCAGAAACTATGTACTCTTAAAACAGAAAACGGTTAACCTGAGTGCGAGTGAGTTCATCTGTGATGCAAACATTGATGATCAGCTTGATTTAGAGTGAGATTTAGATTAGCTTGACTTACCCGTGCTTTCACAAAAAAAAGATATTTTTAAAAACCCCGGGCAAGTAGTTACGAGAGCAGCTACTGAAGTCGCAGTCAACTTTTTGCAAAGACCTGGAACTGGGACATGGGATTAACAGGTCGTATACTTTTGACTACACAACCGCATTTACTAGATAAGATGGGCTTCTGCAGACAGTGCCTGTAATTAGATTGTATTTAGTGGGCTATTTTTTTCTCTTTGTGGTTGGAAGGCATCTGAATCATTGCGGTTTATGCATGGTGCTTTGTCGTTTAAGGTGTCAGAAGTTCTTAGGCTCTCAGTAGTCATTTTCATGTTTCTGTGACTAAAGTAGTGTTTGTAAAATTACAGAGGAAAGATTACACGGCATTAACAAAGTTCCTCCCACCAAAATACGAGTATGTTCTAGAAGTTCGAATGACACCTATTCAGTGCAAACTCTACCAATACTACTTGGATCATTTGACAGGTATGTGCCTACAATTCTCTTGGGTAACAAGATTGATGGTCATTTAATAAGGGGCTTTTTGCCACAGTTGGTAGGTTGGGGGGGGGGTTCATATGTATTATTGGCTCTGTGGATGTATTTTTCTGCTTCCTGTAAGATTTACCTTAGTTCTGAAACTTGAATTATAGCAGAACATGTGGTTGCACATAAAAATATTTTTTTGAGGAATAATAATATTTGCATCTCTTCAGAGTAGTCCACCTTCAGGTTTTGGTTCGTCTGTCTCTTCTTCCTTTTCTAAACAAAAACGTAATTGATTTAATGTCTTATTCTTCCAAGAAACAAGATACTGACTGTAAGACCGAGGGGAGAGAATGCAAAATTGGGATGTACTGGTGTAAGCATGCTGCCAAGCCTTGCAGTTTCCTTTTGTCATTACGCTAGCTGAAGCTGTTATTTGTCAAATATTGGCTCTTTTGTGGAACTGCCTCTTCTTTTGTTCTCAAAACCCACAAGCCTGGTTTTCACAATGACCATGCTTTTCATCAGCTTTCAATGGGGTCTTGACTGGTCTGTGTTGGGGACTGGCATCTTCCCCCAAAAATGTAAATTTGTTTAATTGAAAAAGTGTATAAGGAAAAAAACAAAACAAAATATGTCACTGTGGGCTGGTGTGCTGTCCACTTCTATTAGAGATAAGCCACTGCAGCTTGTTATTTTAGTATATCGAGATATTGGAATACCAGCACTTCTAAATGATTTACGCGTATGTACCACATAGACTCAGAACGGTAATCTCAAGGAACTCTTAAGTGAGGTTTTCCGTACCGCCGTGCTCCATGCACCCAGATTCCTCAGCGGCAGCTTTTGCTTTCCGGAGCTATTCTGATTTTTTAAAAAATATTATTTATAATAATTGACTTTAATGGTCATGGGTGTAATTCCATAGTCAAGAATGTGCTGTACTGCAGTCTGTTCTGTGTTGGCTCTTCTTTAGATGTGTTCTGAAAAGCAGCTTGTTTGTGTTCCGTTTATTTCTGCATCATGCTAAATGCCTTCCAAAAGCGAGTAGCTTCAAAACGATAAGCATTAACTATTTACTTTACAGGCATGCATCTAAATGATTTGGGTTAAATCTTTGTAGCTCTTCATAGGAACTTTTTAATCCCGACAGTTACGGTAGGTTATCTTTGGCCTATTTCCAGTACAAAGCGTGGCCGTGTTTGTGATTTCACGCTCTCGGCACGGGCTTTGTTGGTCTGCCATGCTTTTAGGTGGCAATGGAAACCTTTTACAGGTCGTCGATGAGCGTAAGAGCTAGTGCTGTATGTTTACAGCTGTTTTTCTTTTACTCTTCATGGAAGTCTTTACATACAATGGCTTTCAATACTTCCCTTTTTAATGAAGCGGGCAGCAGAGGAGAGGAGGTAGCCCCTAGTCCAGTGTGTTAAGAGGAAAGTTTGTTCTGGCCAAAAGCCTATTACAGTGACCTTCAAATTTGCTACAGTGTTGGTGCCATTCATTTATTAACAGGTTATATGTGAATTAACGATAAGAAAATGCACTGCCTAACAGGTAGTTTAATTAATCTGCCCAGACTTTAAGCGCTCAACAAAATTATTTGAGTCTGGCTAAGTTTGCATTTGTTGAAGGGGATTGTGTGTCTTGACTTAGCAGCCCTTAAACTGTCTTCATCTTGGGCTAGTGTCCTGCCAGTTGGGTCGGCTCAGTCCGTGCCAGAGACAAGATGAGAAAGAAGAGGGGAAACGGGAGGAAGGAAGGACAAGCGGCCTCTTTTGGAAGGGAAAAAGCTGTCGAGGCTAACCATGGCTCAAGTCTTCAGAGCAAATCTCTGTGCTGGTTGCTGATGCCCACTTCATTCTTTGCATTACTTTTGTATTTCCAAAGAAGACCTCGTGCTCTCTGATTTTCATTAAATAAAAGAGGGAGTCTTGCTACTGAAGATAAATACAGAAGGGGGATTGCCTCTTATCGTCTTCAAATTTTTCAAATTAATGTTTTTCTGTGCACTGTAACAGGCGTAAACTAAAATGCACATTTTAGATGCAATTTTACCAAGCTTTTCCTTCATTTAATGAAAATTATACACATTTTCTTTCACTTCTGTAATACAGAAAATTAAAAAGTCTATAGGACTTATTAACTTGAAACTTGTTAAGAGCGAGTTTCTCTGTGATGGTAGCTCAGGTTTAGGGAAGTTGAATCTTAAGAATTTCTGTTGTCCATACAATTCCATTTCCCAAAGTCATAGGGGAGCACAAATGTGAAGATACTCGAAGCTGTGTGATTAAAATGTAACAAGAACTTGCCTTGTCAAAATATTTATCCTGAGATTGTCTTTTGTATTGAGCAGACGCACTGAATAAGCTTTGTGCCTGTTTTGCCGTAGACATTTGATGATCGTGATGCAATAAATACTGGTTTCTTGCAGGTACATATGCCTTAAATGATGCATAGAATAAATATGGAAAACAATGCGTTTCAAGAACCTAAAGTTAATATGCTGCTTAATGAGAAGTTGAGACTACAAAAAAGAAATTTAACTGTCTGTACACTGTGCTACTTTGCACTAATCTGTGCTTGGGCAATGAAAAAATAGGCTAGGCTTTTTTTAGATTCTTTATTGTTACAGAATACTGCAGCATTCCAAGTCGTTAAATAAAGGTAGCTCAAAATAGTAAGCCAAATTCATTGAAACCTAAGTGCAAATTTTATTTGTGTTTTCTACCTTGGGCTGCTTTTACAAAACCTAAATAGACATGACTGTCCTTTTAAGAGGATTTGGATTCTTTCCTATACTGGGGAGAAATGCGCTTTTATGTAAAAATGTAATCATGTTTCTCATTATCAAGAAAAAGGGGAAAATCTAATTCTGACAACTTTAACTAGGAAAAAAATGCCTGTGACTCAGTAATTTGACCTCTTTTACAAGAGACGTTACAGTATGATGTGCATCTGGAAAGAACACTCGGTACTGCACTAATGGATTGTTCAAAGGGGGAACAGTATGTGGCAAACTTACTTCAAGGTTTCGTTCTAAAACCTGAACTTTATTGTCAGGTGTAGGTAGTGGCAATGAAGGTGGAAGAGGCAAAGCTGGAGCTAAACTATTCCAGGATTTCCAGATGTTGAGCAGAATCTGGACTCACCCTTGGTGTTTGCAGCTGGACTATATTAGCAAAGAAAATAAGGTAAATTAGATATATCAAAATATTCTCTATTGAGAACTTTCCAAATAAGCTTTGCCAAATGCTAGGTAAAGTTTCGTCAAATTAATGGAAATCTTTGTTGCTGTGGGGTGATTTTGCTGCTGTTTTTGTCATATTTTTGTTTCTGGGTATGTTGTCATTCTTAAAACATTTTAAGGCCAACCCTTTGTAGAACTTACCATTGTTTAAATAAAGAATAAGCAGATGGCTAAGGGTTTAATAAAAGCTTCTGGATGATCGTACTTAATAAAATTTCTGTTTTTTCTCTTTTGAGGGCTATTTTGATGAAGACAGTCTGGATGAGTTCATAGCATCAGATTCCGATGAAACTTCAATGAGCTTAAGTTCTGATGATTATGCAAAGTAATTGAGCTTTTATTTGTTGTTGTTTCTTGGATTTATTTCCCTAATAGAACTTAAGTGATTTCTATAAAAAAGTGAATGTTTATTTTTAATTGTATAGATCTGTTAGAATATGTTCTGTAGCACTAGAATTTTTGAAAAATAATGGGGTGTACAATGTTATCTTTCTAGGAAAAAAAAATCCAAGGGGAAAAAAGTGAAGAAAAGCGGCAGTGATAATGATGTTGAAGTCATTAAAGTCTGGAATTCAAGATCTCGTGGAGGTGGAGAAGGAAATGCAGAAGAACTTGTGAACAACCCTCCGTCTGTTACAAAATCAGATGAAGGTGAGTACAGTATACAAGTCAGTCAAATACAAGGCAGCTTCATTTCGCAAAAGGTGATTTGAGAGGGCTGTCAGGAATTCTGCTTTCCTGCAAATGGGCCAATTCCTTATTTCTGTGAACTGCTGCTATGCTTACAGCTCCTGCTATTTCTAATAATATACTCGTCCCGGGAAAAGGAGGGGCACCAGCTTAGAACTGAGGGTTCTTGTGGCAGGGAAGCTGCATGGTTAATTTTTTAAACTCCTAAGTACAAAACGAGGCAAAGTTAACAGAGGAACTATGCTGCTTTTCATCTCTATTTAAACATATTGGTGAAAGATTGAGGGAAAGATTAAGACATACGCATGTCATTCATGGTTGCACCTGGAATTTGAGATGGATATCGAGCAAGCAGATACAATACA
>NW_010535613.1:61319-69835 GCF_000687285.1 Phaethon lepturus
CAGGAATACATGATCTTAAAGATTGTTATTTGAACTACATAGATCTGTGCATTTCATTTTTTGATTTTCCTTTAATAATCTAGCTTTTGTCTTGTATCGTATCTTAGAGTTAGTTTTCTGGCTGTATCATTTATGCTGGGTCTAACACTTTCCCTAAATAAGCGATTTTTTGGGCACAGTTAAGGTGAGAATTTTTTTTTTTTGGTCCCCATCCCAGTGACAAATGTACTGTAAACCTGTAACGGAAAGCGTGTGTGTCTGTGTGAAAAATACGTACACATACAGATTAAACGTATTAAAAGTAATTACTTGCATTATAGGCAGGATGAGTTTCTCTCTCTGGATCACTTACATGTTTACCTCTCTCATGCAGCCTTGTTCAATTTAATGTAGGTACAGAATTTCTAACCAAACATGGGATGCTGCAGCGGCCGAGGCTTGCGGGCAGACTTTTTATCTCATTGCAGCTCCTGGAGGCCCTTCTGCAAAGTTTAGGGGTGATGGTAGAGAGAGAGGTGGTGTGTATAGGATTGTCCCACAGCACATCTAAGTCTCTTATTTGGTTGACTTGCTCATTCTTTGTTCTGGTATTGAACCATACATTCCTTAAAAGCTTGTATGAAGGAAGGCTCAAACGTGAGTTCAGTCAAGATCGATTCTATCTTGAAATTTACTGCATGTGTCACGACTGATTTGCGGGGCATAGTCCGAAAATGTAAATGCGTTGAATTTTTCATGAGGTGGAGCACTTCTCCTACTATGTAAGTAAATATGTCAGTAGATCAAAGTTTTTATGTGAAAAAGGTTAGTGTTTATAAATCTAATTCATCAATTTTTATCACTCTAATGCAAAGGAGGTTAAATTGAAGATCATATAAATATAAAGTGATGTAAATCAAGATAATTCATGGCTCTTGTCTGCCTTTCTGGTTCTGATTCTCGTGCTGAACACATGCTTGCTCCTGGTTGAAGTCAGAATAAACATAATGGGAGTATCGTTAAAGATCGGCAGCGGCGGCATCTGACGCTTTTGCGTGGGTCAGATCCCAACAGACTTCTTTAGCTAGGTGCATAGTTATTTTTACAATGACAAACTGAGTTTTGTATTTCGTTCTAGTACTTCTATATTTTTAAGGGGTGAAGTCAAATTAACAAAATTAAGTTATGATAGTAACGTGTTAAAAATAGGATTGTTCTCATGTATGTATTTTACAGGTTTTGTTAGTGTGATAGTGTGTTAGCAGATAAGCAGACAATAAACTTCCTTAAAGAACTTTGCAAAAAGGCAGAACATGATGGTGGAATTTGTTTGGGCTTTTTCCTCTGTTGCAAATTAATATAAAAGGTGGGGAGGAGTTTGATTTTTTCTTTTTTTTTTTTTTTGATATGCTAATATTGTCTTCTGAATTAGCTTAGGGAAAAAAGATCCTAAATCTGAGCCTAACAGAAGTAAGAGGAGATGGTTTATGGGTTTTGTCTTAAACACCTGTACTATTGTGACATTTGGAAACTTTCTTCCAGAGAGTTCATCTCGATGGGTGAACTAGGTAACCCAAAAGACCACTCTCTTTCCTTTTCCGACACTTCAGATGTTTGTTTGAGATTTCAAAACAATTTTCCTTATGGAAAGCTTCTTTTCAGTGGCCGTAACATTTACGGATGGGGTTTTAAAGATGTGTACTTCTTCAAAACAAAGCTGTTGGTAAATACTCTTGGGGAAAAGATGGAGATGGTAAAGCTATTTGTCCAAATACCCTGCAACACAAAAAGGGGATTTGTGACTCTTACTGATCACTTGTGCGGTTGGTAACTGCTAGTCTGGTAATTGCTAATAGTGCAAACACTATTTTTTCTTTGCCTATTTAACTCTTTTTATACCAGTTAAGCCTAATAATGAGGAAACAATTCTGTAGTTCAGACATTTAAAAGCATTTGAAATTCAAAATCATTTGAATGATTTGATGCCTTTATCTTTTAATTTTTTTTTTTTTTTAACTTTTTTTATAGGCAAAGCTACATCCTCTTCCAACCCTGGTAGCCCAGCGCCAGATTGGTACAAAGATTTTGTCACTGATGCAGATGCTGAAGTGTTGGAACATTCTGGGAAAATGGTGCTTCTCTTTGAAATTCTTCGAATGGCAGAGGAGCTTGGAGACAAAGTGTAAGTCAGATCTAGGAATATTTTTAATGGCTTTACAATTATGTTAGCCTGACAGTGTTCTTCATTCAGTCTTCATAATGCTGTAGCTCAGTTTTCTGAAGCAAACGTGCATGCGACATTCATTTTTATCAGTGAGCTCTCCCTGACGTGCATGTACTCCGCCAGAGTCTTCCTCTGTGTCTAGAAAGGCTCTTTGTTTCAAAGGTAGTATCAGAGTGAGGAGAGAAGAAAAATAAAGAAATACCATAATTAAAATGACTTCAGAGGTGGATTTTGTGTTTCCCTCTTTCTGTTTTCAGCCTAGTGTTTAGCCAGTCCCTAATATCTCTGGATTTGATAGAAGATTTTCTGGAGCTGGCCAACAGGGAGAAAACTGACAAAGAGAAGCCTCCTATTTATAAAGGCGAGTGTCACCTTGAACAATTGCAACGCTAATAACTTTTTTACAAGTCTCTATTCAATCCGAAGGGAATGGATTTGTAATAATTGTTTTCATTACAAGTATTGTATGCTCTGTGCTATTCCTGAAGTTGGCAGGGTTATTGGTCTCCTCTGCAGGTGGTCTCTGCTAGCCCATTATGGACTCTTGCTTTGGATTTCATTCTGTATCATCCATGCTTGATATAGCCGAAGCAGATTAAATGTTCATCGTCTGAAAGGAGAGAAGGCGTTTTGTTAAATTCTGTACGAAAGTGATGTTATATGCTGATGCGTGGTGAATTCCGATCATTCCTACTGGCAGAGAGATAACAAAAGAAAATCAGACTACTTTAAAACAGTGTGTAGAACATGCAAAATGTGAATTTAGGCTTTATATGTACTGCAGGAGATTGTTCTATGGATTTCATAAGGGAGCGAAGTATTGAATTAATTATTAGCCTAGTTGTGCTCCAGTGACGAGGAATTTCTCAGTAGCCAGAGATGTCCTCTGTAGGATGTTTCTTCTGTTTACTCTGTGAGATCCTCCCAGAGCCCCCGATGACGCCGTTCCTCTTCATGTGAAGTTTCAGTTCCCAGTACATGTGGATTAAAGAATTCCGCTGAATCTGCTATTCCTTTCAAATATCTTATTTCTAAGTGTAAACATGTTGAACAGTTGCCTGAAAGAAATGTGGCTTAGTGAGACCAACACCATAGTTTGATGAAAATCTCCAGTATATCTCGCTCATAGATTTATTGTTTCTGGCTGTTGCTCCCTTAGCTTCTGAACATTTGTCATCTTCAGACGTTACAAGCTCTTTATTTTATGGAGTTTGTGCCTTTAGTCTGCGATAGTGTTAAGGTGTGGGTTTTTTTTCGTTTGTGGTAGTTCTTCTGGTAAGCAATTGGACTGTGTATCATAGCAAGAGTGACCATACAGAGGTCTTCCTGAAATAACTCAACAATCCTTTTCTCATAATTGATCGTACTGAGCAGCGCTGTCTCCTGAAAACGCTATTTTCTTTATAATTGGTGGCGTAGTGGCGTTCATTTGTGTACCTACACCTTGATGGCCAAAGCAAATGGAAGGTTACTTGTGAATTGGGGAGAGAAGAAAATCTTCCATCAGCTGTAATTATGGGGGTTTTTCCCCATCTGGCAAGAAGTAGCAATAACTCACAGGGAAATAAAACAAAGAGATTTTTTTCTGAATTTCAGTTCCAAAATAATTAGACCTTGACTTTTGAAATCTCCTTTTAAGCATTTACTTACGGATGCTATTGGTATGGGAGAGACTTACACTATTTGTGTAACATGAAACCACACAGATCAATTAGAAAAGTACATTTAGTATTATAATGCCTAAAGTTACTTTTTAAAATTAACTTTGTCTCCAAGCCAAGGCATATCTCTACAAATGTGTATATACAACTAGAAATAGTGAAAAATAAGAGGAGCTGCCCCCAAAAAGCTCAGGTCTTTTCAAATACTTCAATTTAACCTTGGAACATAATTTGATTATAAATTCATATCTTTAAATTGCAATCTGTATAAAACTGCTTTGAGGTGTTTCATTTAATATCAGTTGATATTTTTGTAAAAAAAAAAAATAAAAAAAAATCTTACAAAGAAATGGATAGTGGTAGATGCTGGACACTTTTTGTAAGGTAAAATTATATTGACAACATTTATTCTATTTTTGAATCATTTTTGACAAAATGGGTTTGGTGTTTGTAGGAGCTGTTGCAGACTTGTGGGTGGTCATTGTTATCTATCTGTTCTCTATCTTGAATAACTTAGTCTTCTCACGTTGTTTTAAAATGTCAGAGAATAGTTACCTTATAATATACATAAATGTATCTTACATTTTGTATTTGTTCTTTTACTATTTAGAGAGTTGTGTATATCCAGTATTATCAGTCTGGTTACTTACGCAGTCAGCATTTTAATAATTTGACTATTATATTTATAGGTGAAGGAAAATGGTTCAGAAACATCGATTACTATCGCTTAGATGGTTCAACTACAGCTCAGTCAAGAAAGAAATGGGCTGAAGAATTTAATGATGAAACTAATGTGAGGTGAGATCTCTTCTGATATATATGCTTTATTTTTCCCCTTCTCTTTCTTTTGTTCCCCATTTCTTTGTTGCTCGTATTAGCTTAATGACCTCTTAAGGCTAGGCAAATAAATATCGCAATGTTGTCAGTGCAGAACTTGCACAAAAAGTGCGCAACGATAGGCTTCTGGTTTCCTGAGATTACTTCCATTCATACTGATCAATACTTGTTCAGTGTTTTCTTGCTGGTTTCGTTCTTGTTTAGATTGTAAGCAATTTGGATCAGAGACAGTCTTTTTATTACAATTACTTAAAAGGCTCTAAGGACCTAGGACGGTGAGAGCCGTGCGGCGTCTGGCCAGGAGACAGCGGTCACTTGGCCAGTCAGAAGCATAGAGCTCTCTTGGCTATCTCCAGAATTGTCTGCCAGCCACCCGCCCTTCGTACAAGCTGGGAATTTCAAGTCTGAGTTGGATAGGTAGATGGATACAAACTTGTACGAGTTTAATGAAGTCAAGCAGCTTTGCCTTCCTAGATTTCTTTAAAAAAAAAAAAAAAAGTAGGTAAGTGTCAGTCATCTATAATGTACAGCTAATGTAAAAAAAAAAAGTTAAATGGAACAAAGTAAACTAATTCAGTGTTAATACTCTTAAATGATTTATTCTGTCAGGTGTCGGGGCTTGTTTTAAGTTGAACCTGAGTGAGATGATACTCAAACAAGCGCAGATACATCAAAGAGATGGTGGCAGAGTTA
Source organism: Phaethon lepturus (assembly GCF_000687285.1). NCBI lineage: Eukaryota > Metazoa > Chordata > Aves > Phaethontiformes > Phaethontidae > Phaethon > Phaethon lepturus. The sequence continues at coordinate 66,714 of NW_010535613.1, forward strand.
TCCGGAAAGTTTGCTGGCCAGGAAACAGTTTCAATAGCATGGGATATGCCTGTTTAAAATTATGGTTTAATTTGATATAACTAATTCTGTTAGAGTTTGAAAATGCAAACCCAAAAATTCTTTCTTCCCCACCAGTTTTTGTTAACAGTTGATCTACAAAAGGCCCTGATCTGTATTTTGGGAGTGTATGTTTTGCTAAAAGTGTTGTCCTTATAAAATCCGCATCTGTTTTATGCTTAATACAGTATTTTAATGACATTTTTGAGTTATTTCAGTGTATGAACAGCTCGACAGTAACACAGCAACACGGGAACAATAGTTTTCCAACATATTAAAATATTGCAACTTCTCTCTGTTCCAGAGGCCGCTTGTTTATTATATCCACTAAAGCAGGTTCCCTCGGAATTAATCTTGTGGCTGCTAATAGAGTAATCATCTTTGATGCTTCTTGGAACCCATCGTATGACATCCAGAGTATTTTCAGGGTTTACCGCTTTGGGCAGAACAAACCTGTGTTTGTGTACAGGTTTTTGGCGCAGGTAGGTTTGTGTCTGATATTTTTGTGATATTCCGGTCCTGCAATCAGATTTGTAAACTGTAACTATGTGGACGTTGAAGTCTGTAGTGGTCCCCGCTGATCCAGTCATCTTCCAGCCCCACTCTGATAGCAGTATTCGGCCACTGGAAAAGCTCTTGAAGGAAAGGTTGGTAAAACAAGTAACAGCTGAAATTACTTCCTGTTAAGCCCACCTCATCTGACGCTTTGTGTAACACAAATTCTGAAATTCTAGCAGTGATTCACACGTCCAGGCTCAGACTAGTGTTCTCAGCTTTTTTAATTTGCACACCACTAAAAACTCTTAATTGAACAGACTGGGTAGAGGATGGTTGTCCTTAGGCAATGGGCTTGCTCAACGTAGCTGTCTTCTACAGACCCCTGGTCAGTGGGCCCCGATGGTCCAGCTGGAATGAAAACAGGGACCTAAAGCATTTTTTATAAAAAGGCATCCAGTCATTTGAAAACTTGTATCACACCCTGCAGATATTAAAGACATGTACTGATTCTGATGGTCGCTGATGTACTTTTTTTTTTGAAGTATACCACCACTGTTCTCATAGGGAGTATCTTGCTTCATCGTCTAGGTCTTCAGGTGTTATAGTGTAGACCGAAGACCTTTTCCCAGGAACAGCAGTTAACTCTTGATCAAGTCACTGTTTACTTGCCAACTTAAATAGATTACTTTTTGTAACGTGTTACTGTCAGACCTATCGTTTTTTTTCTTCAGGCTTTAGTCTATTTTTGTAGTCTTCTATGTGCACTTTTGAACTGTTGATATCCTTTTTAAATTACGATGTTCAGAACAGGCTGTGCTGTTCTCATACTTTTCATAGCCATCTTTTTAAAAAAAAAAAAGTAATTTTCCTCTTTTTCATCAAGGACCTAATTTTTTTTCATACACAGCTGTGATGAATTAGACTTGACTGCTTCCTTTCCCCTCTCCTCCCCACCCCAGTGACATGGTATCTGTTTTCCTTTTTACAGGCTGCTCAAAGCAGCAAAATAAGGTACATGCTGTGGAAATCGCCATTTTTTGTCATGTCCTACTTTGGGGAATTGAAGCAAAAACAGACCTCTTCAAAACACTACTGAAAAAGTACATTTCTTACTCCAGTCACTAGCTAGATGACATCTGTCACGTACACAATCCATACTACTTCCCATTCGCTTCCAGGAGGGTTTTTTTCTGTGTTTTCCTCAGCAAACAGTGTTTTCAGGTAACTTTGTAGATACCGGGTCAAAGAAATGAGGAAGATAGAGCACTTCTACGATGTTATTCTAGCTCTTTTATAGAAATCTTTTTTTTTTCCCCTGTGTGACAAGAAGGTCCAGTATTTGTATGAAAGTGAGCGTCTTCGTTTTTTAGGGAACGATGGAAGATAAGATCTATGATCGTCAGGTAACAAAGCAGTCGCTGTCTTTCCGAGTTGTCGACCAACAGCAAGTTGAACGTCATTTTACTATGAATGAACTTACAGAGCTGTACACTTTCGAGCCAGATTTGCTGGATGATCCGAATTCAGAAAAGAAAAAGAAGAGGGATACACCGATGTTGCCAAAAGTAAGTTGATGCACAGCACTAGGAATTACGTGCCGTAAAAAAACCTTACACCTGTTTAAGGACATAGAGTATTTGATATTGGAATGAGACCAGTGCTGCGTTTCCACTTCAGAGCAGTATTTTTCAATTCGAATGGAGGAGAATAACACAATAAAATTACTGGTGTAACACAATGAAATATATAATAAATGTAACAGACAGTATAATAAGCTAGATAATGAGTTTCCCTTTAATGTAATTGACAGTATAAGAAAAAAATCTGCAGTTAAAAGACAAAAATTTTAAATAGGAACAAACAAAAATACTTTTTCACACAGTTTGAGTGAATAGAAGTTTTACTGCAGGAAGCCGCAGAAGCCAAGATTCAAATTAACATCTAAGCGGGTGCTGGCGATACTTAGCATGACCTCCAATTGTGGTAACAAACCCATGAGGTGTTACTGCACTTCAGGGTCTGGTTTTTATCTACATAGGTAGGGCTTTGTAAGAGCCAAATTAATCCATGCCCTCCTTTGCCAAGCCTTTTTGGTTTTTAGTTCCTGGTTTAACTCTTCTTGTAGGGACCATTAAGAGAGACACGGTAGAGATAGGGAAAAAGTTGCACTTACTTACTGTTTAAGTGAGGGAAATTGGACAAGCTAAGATTTTGAAATATATTTTTAATGTTGCCAGTACTAGCAGAGACCAGTGATGTTTTTGTAGAGAATCGTTTACGCAGCTTGGTGAGAATGCTGGTATTCTGTACTCTGAGATAACGGGAAGTGGCGATGTCAGACCTTTTTCCCACTTCATGCTAAATGAACTTTTAAGATCCCAAGGGTTTGTTTTCAGTGAGGTCTGCCTAACTCGATTTGTAATGGATGTGGCGTGTGTCGTAGTGGCCCATTGTCACTGCTGTACATAGCAGTGGTTCGCTATCCCGTGTGATACTTTGGGACCTGAAAAATTTAACTGAATTATAAAAACTATAACTTTTGCAGTCAGGCAGGAGTAAACTTCAGG
>NW_010535613.1:69866-76377 GCF_000687285.1 Phaethon lepturus
GTTCAGTTATTTTAATTCCTTTTTTCCCCAGGTTGTTTTGTATTTAAGATAAGCTTTGTATTTAAGCTAAGGTTTTGTACTTTGTCTAATTTATATTCTTTTTGCATGTGGTCTGTTAAAGACTTAATTCATCGTTAAGCTGTTGTGCAATTATCTTTGCTTCTTACCAGGTGAATAGCTAGTAAACAGTAACACGTAAATGTGTGGCCCGTAGTTAGTTTACTGGGTAGATTTCTGAGTTACTACTGTGTTTAGGTCGTTACACAGTGTCTGGGTGTGGGGAGGGAGGTTTTCCAGTTTGTAAAGCTATTAATTTCCAAGGAAAAATGGCATGTTTTCCATTCTAGACTATTTGTTGTCCACTATAATATAATAAATTGTGGTTCGGGCATCACATTGGCATTCTTAATGGTTAAGCCATTCTCTGAAACGGTCTGTTAGACCACCTACAGTGTCGGTGCAGCTGCCGGGAGGATTTGGGAAGCGTTAGCCCTCTAAGTGTTAGTCACTGTTACACATGCATTTTAAAACCTTTGAAACCAAACTTTTAATGACTGTATCTAAGCTCCTTTTATTACGAAGTTTCTCACTGTAAGCAGTAAATTGTAGACAACTGAAAATTTTATTCTACCTTTTTACTATGTTGTACATTTTTATTTTGGCAAATCCTTTGTTTTTTTACCTTCTAAAACATCTTCCTTTAGGTTGTAATTAATAGTACGTGTGTTATCCTTTTTACATTCTTAGTTATTTTGTGCCATATACACTGATGCTTCCGCAAACTCACAGCTAATGCATCACCAGAAAATAAAAATAGGTCAAAAAACTATTAAGCAACTGAGTATGTTTACTCAAAGCATTGATCAATCCAGTGCATTAAGTATATTTTGAAAGCTACTTGTCTTCTTTTACAATAATAAATCAGTTAATGAATGAACTGTAAAGTAAAAGAGAAAGCTTATAAACTCCAAACATCATTCAGGTTTAAATATTAAGTTCCATATTAATTCCCTTCCAACCATCAATGTAAGGTTCGTGTAAGTTAAGCTGAGTACAAGGTTTTTACCACGTCCCTGGCTGTAAATAGAGAAAATCTGTGTGTTGGAGTTCTCTCCGCTTTTTTCATGGGTTTAGCAAACGGTATTGAATGGAATTTCATCCTTTTAAAGATGCGCATCGTAGCGCATGCTGGGCGCAAATCTCTAATCCCCTTTTTTTAATTCGTTGGTTGCAAAGGCTGTAAGGCTGGATGCTGAGCCCCCTCAGCTCCCGCAGAAGGTGGGAGTTGAGAGCTGCAGGTGTGGAGGGCGGTGGGAAGTACGCAACCCGACGCGCGTTGCGGCTGGTAGGTGGAGCGGCCGGCAGCGTGCGAATGTTAATAAAAATCAGTAGCTGTCATCGTGTAAAGTACTGCTTGTGATTTGGGCTTTGGGCAGGGAGCCTGCGGGCTGGGGTGAAGCCTGTCCTGTAAGGCCATCAAATAACGCCCGAGTGGTGAGCTCCCGTGCTCGAGTCCTGGGTGGTTTGGCCGAAGAAAAATGCCCGGCAAATAGTTAAGTTTAGGGTGACTCCTCTGCTGATTTGGCGCTGACCTGCCTTGCCTGGATGAATCGTGCGTAGCACCAAGGTAGTAAACAGTCACAGGGAACGTATATCAGAGAACTCTGTTTCGTCTGGTACTTATATTTACCATTTTCATGGTCCCACTATTTTAAAATTATGTTTCGCTACGTTTGTCTTCCCTGCGAAGCTCAGCTGATTGGGATGTTTTAGTTTTGTTTTATCCGCAGTTAGGTTCTTGCTTTGCACACAAAACTGAGGACTCCCTTCTTGATTCCTGCGATCTGTTTAATTGATGGCTCATGCCCTATTTATAACATCGTAAGTTCAACTTTTATCTTTTATTTCTTATTCTGTCTTTTTTTGGTCTATCCAATTCTCTAAAATCTTACGTAAACAATCTAAAGGAAGTGTCAGCTGTAGGAAATATTGCAGTGAATGTTATTCTCTAAATCATGCAAGGTTATGCATTCAGAAAGTTAACTATTCATTATTACAGTGTAATTTTAGGAGATGCATGGTTTACCTTTATAAATTTTTTTAACAATTAAATGAATTTAGAAAAACACTCACGGCATTTTCTGAAAAAATTTGTTTAAAAGACTACCGATACGCTTACGAAAACATTTTATTGTAACATGGATTAATTACACAGAATTTGGAGATTAAAATTTTCTTTAGGATCACGTTGCATGATATTCCGACACTTCGTTCATGGTAAGTTCAGCACACCCAACCTGATCTCTGCAGCTCTTGGCTGGAAACAAAGGCCACTAAAACTCTACCTCTTCCATCATTGAGCTGTCTACCCTTTGCTTACAAAGACCGAGCTGTTCCTTTATAATTACCAGCAAAGCAAAATAGGTGTTTCGGCTAAAAGGCGGCTTTAGCTCTGCCTTTTATGGGTCCTGTGTATAATTGTCTCTCTTTGTCTTCAAGCCCCTTTTACATCTTCAAAGCATAGTCTGTTGAGCAGTGATATCCCTGTGTGATTTTACTGTTGTGCAGACAGTAAGGTGAGGGATTACCTTCGTAATCCTTAGCATTGGTGCCAAATGCACGGCAAAAACACCTAAATATACTAAAAGTGTCAAGCGGAGATACAGCTGGGCTCTGAAAGAACAGATTCCTCGGAACATGGGTACAAAGGTGTTTGAAAATACGCATTTTAGAATTGGCCCCTCCCGAGCATGCTTTTTAGAGGGAATTACAAATAGGAATGAGGTGAAATGTTTTCCATCTTTTCTCCTGCTGTCTAAGCATGAATGTGGAAAAACCTGGAGAGATAACGGGTTTTCTGCTGGATGTCTGCTGAGTCAGAGAACCTCTTGACTTCAGTGGCACCCCACAGTAGGGAAGTTCTTGAAGAACCGCGAACGTTGAGGAGGAGTGATTTGGAGCTGAGCGTTAGGGTTCATCTTGTAACTCCTAGCCCTAACACACTGTTCAACTTCTTTGATGTAAGGAAGAAAAGTTTTTTAATTCTTTTGCTCTTAATGGGTTAGGAGAATTCATTCTATATTGGTTTAAAAGTCAGAACTAAAGCCGTTACGTGAGTGAAGAAACAAATACTGCTTGATTTTTAAAATACATCCTTGAGAATTTTGTTTTTGCGATAATCCAAGGTTCAGTCAAAGTCCGGTTTTCTTAGACGGCGTTGGGGCGGGGGGAAGATGTTGAATGTTGCTATTTTATATAAAAAGTCACACGGCAGATGCGCAGTAGGTAGTTTTTCTGCAAGCTTCTCAAAGATTCATGTCAAGTTTTAATTTTCGCAGCAGTTTTCTGCCCTTTGCAGTTCGAACAAGACCTTCGGGTTGCCGAGGAGTGCTGAGGAGCCAGCCGGTGTGGTTCTCGGGGGCAAATGCCTCTTGCACTACATTTCTCTGCCCTTACCCCTCTGAAACAGCTTCTCCATCTTGAACAATGTAAATACTTGGTTTTAACGGAATATTTTTATTACGATTGTTGTCCACATGAATTATTAAATTAGTCTTATCTTCCGCTGCTTGATTTCATTCGTCTGCTATCGCTGCAGAGTTGAAAAGGACTACTTCAGAAATTCAGTCCAAAAAAGGTGCAGCAGGTGTCTTAAGACTGAGTAATCACTCAGTCAAATTTGCTGTATTTAAGTATAGAAATAATTGCTGTATATAGGCCATGAGCTTTATGCAAATATAGCGACTCGTTATCTAACACAGACTAAAGGCATGAGCGGGTTTTGGTATTATTTCTGTAGAGTAGCAACTCAAAAAGATGGTGTAAAGTGAGAAAAACCTGTTTAAAGCATTACGACTGTATTTCGCGTGTTATTTTTACATTGAATTGAACAGTGGATCTGGACTCTTTCAAATCAGTGTGATTTACAACTGGGCCGCTGTTTTGGGTTTTTTTAAAGCAGGTTCTCACGGGCTCTCAATGCTTGGCTCCCGAAGGGTTGTGTAGTTGCGTAGGCTTGGCTGATACGTAGCTAAGAGGAACAAGTGTTTTCGCCGCAAGTACTGGTAGCCGGTCTCGGTGAGAAGTACCGTGCTTGTGGCTTACCTCGGCCAGTGCGGTGCCGATTTCACAGCCGTACAGATGAGGTAGGAGCTGGACAAAAAATGGGGGACATCATGTGTCGCTCGGAGCTGGCACTGTCGTGCCCTCCGGTCCTTGCTTATTCTTCCCCGGATCAGTGCGCACCGTGGAGTACGGCCGCGGTCACATTTTTCTGTGAAATGAAAACTTGGCTCAGTTGAGGTCATGTAATGCAGATTGGAAAAGCAGATTAAAATAATAGTTCAGATTCAGTTGGATATAATATATCATTATTTTATACTACCTCAGGACATAGTCAGGGCGTGTGTTTTACTCTAGTTCTATACTAGGGGACAGTTTTGTGAATTTTGGAAGGCTGTTGATCTCGGAATCAGAAGAATTTGCTGCTTATTTAAATGTATTTTTATTTTTAACCGTGGTATTAGTTGTTCAATTGGTTGAGAAAAACTTGTTTATGAATTACTACATAACTCGCATTCCTTCATGGAGGATTTCCTTTCTAATACACTTACCTCTCTATAGCATTTAATTTCCATTAGGATTTTAAAAAGACAAACCTTTTTTTAAAATTCAAACCTTTTTTCGGTATCTCTTCATATTTATATTTGTCACTGGGATTTAATCTTTAAGCTTATAAACCAATCGATCGTCATTGTTCTATCAACAAGCTAAACAAATGGAAAAGGAATACTTATTCTGATAATTTTTTGTTTGTAAGGTGAATTTATTATTTTTTTCATTGTAAAATTACACAGACTAGATGGCAGTACCTTCCATATCCCAGTGCTCGAGCTCCACCGTTGAAGTTAATGCAAAATAAAGTTTAGACAAAGAAAAGCAAACACACAGTTGGATGTAATTTAAACCACATTTTGAAGACTGTGTTGGCTAAGCGAGTGTGGACTATATTCCAGTATTGTTTTCAATAATAGCGTTACCGTGGAAATGAATGCATATGCATGTCCAGGAACCCTCCACGCACTGATGTACAGCTACGGTATGCTGAGAGCGCTGTAAGGGTGTTAGCTTACTTCTGTAACGTCGTCTTCACCCACTTCCTCCAGGTGTTTTCGTCATATCCTAGTGTTGCGTCCCTTTTCTCTCTCCGCCTCCTCTCCCACCACCCCAAAAATACCATTATTTGTTCCTTCTGCCCATTAGTCATGCGGATATTACGTTGAATATTTTGTTGAGGAGCTGGCGATGACAGCATTGATTCAAATTTAGGGAGACCAGATAGCAGGAGGATGAAACAAAGTCTAGCTTAAATAATTGCTGAACGTAATTGAGTTTTAAACATCCACAGAAACAAACAACTTTCCGTAGCTGTTGTGACGAAACCACTGGTCGGGGCCTCCGCATGCAGTTCCCAGTGCTGCAAAAATCTGTTTGCTTGTGGGTAGGAGCCATTCTTTCCAATCATTGTTCGATCTGGATTATAAAACGCCAGGGTAGGACAGATTATATTCCTGTTTGTGCAGACGCCTAGCAGAGTAAGGCTATGGTGTGGAGTGCGTCTGTAGCTGTTCGCAGAATTCTACCGCACAAAAATGATATTGGGTGTATTCGCTGTAATTCGTTCCGGGAGGGGTCCAGAAGTCCATTATCAGTGAGAGAATGGTTTTGTATTTGGAATCTTAGGCTGAATGCTGAGGTATATCACAGAATCACAGAATCACTAAGGTTGGAAAGGACCTTCAGGATCATCAAGTCCAACCATTAACCCAACACCACCATGTCCCCTAAACCATGTCCTGAAGCGCCACATCCACACGTTTCTTGAACACTTCCAGAGACGGCGACTCCACCACCTCCCTGGGCAGCCTGTGCCAATGCCTGACCACCCTCTCGGTGAAGAAATTTTTCCTAATATCCAATCTAAACCTCCCCACACTCTGGAGTGTTCTTAATTCGGCAAGCTCGTCAGTGATACAAGTGCATCAAAAACCCCGTGTTCGATGATAATCTCCAAAAGGGGACTCCTGCGGTGCGCAGGAGCAGGTTTTAACGGGTTTTGTAGAGCGTGTTCTCCTTCGTGCTTTGCGGCGTTACCTTTATTTTAACACAGAGAAGCGTCATCTTTGAAAAACTTTGGCGACTGGAATGCTGACTCGGTGAGAATGAGGACTGGAAAACCATTGCTACCTAGCTTGAAATAGCAGCTTCTCACATTCATTTTCTCAGTCTGTTTTTCTATCACTTTTTATCTGAGATAATGATTATCATAATGTGGCATCTGCAGGCCAGGCCAGGGCAGTAGCAATTTAATATTTTGGTTAGCAGCTAGTTTGGTTTTGCCTTATCTAGGAAATACTCAACATGCTGGTAACTCTGCATTTCAAAAAACACTAATAGGATTTATATACCTATATAGGATTTATATATATAAAAAAAATATATATATATTTTG
>NW_010535614.1:0-16858 GCF_000687285.1 Phaethon lepturus
CTCACCCCTCTCTCCCGCTGCAGTTGCTGTTGTACCACTTTTTTCTTCTTCTTCTTAAATATGCTATCCCGGAGGTGCTACCACTGTCATTGATGGGCTCGGCCTTGGCCATCAGTGGGTCAGACCTGGAGCCGGCCAGCACTGGCTCTCTTGGAAATAGGGGAAGCTTCTAGCAGCTTCTCACTGAATCTACCCCTGTAGCCCCCACTGCTACCAAACCTTGCCACACAAACCAATACAATCTTGCAAAATGTTGTGCTGTGAAAACACATACCCTGCAAAATGCAGTTGCCAAGAGAAGGGGACTGGGATACCTGTTCACAGTGCTGGTGGCTCACCATTATGAAAGCAATGCAATGCTTTGGACTGTAGTCTGGTCATTTGGGCAGGCTTGATCCAGAACATTTGATGTTTGTTAGTCTTTGAATCACAGGTTGCTGTGGGGCCACCTGAGCCTAAGGCTTCTAGCTCAACTGGTTTGGGAATGAGTCTCTTGTTTCCACATCATGTTTCTCCAACCTCTCAACAGGTGGTACAAAGCAGGTAGAATAAACTGTGTGCATGTGTTCATGCATGTGTGTGAGTGCACAAAGATGTCTCTTGAATTGCTTTCTGTATAAAGGTCTCATAAAAAGAACCATGAGGATTTACTTATCAGAATATGAAAACCTCTTTCTCCTAATAAACTCACTGATTTAGGAATAATAATGTTGTTTTAGATAATTTTGTATAGAATAAATTTGACTCATTCCCTGTTTAAGCAGCATACACTGTGAGCTGCTGTCACCGATTTCTTTTTTCATAGCATGTTAACCAGTATTCTGCAGTAAGCAAAATAATCCCATACCCAAAAAGCTTTTTCGCTTTCCAGATTCACTGTGAAATGCTGAAATTCAGCTGTTTAGGAAGCATGTCTTAGAAATCTCCACCAATTCCCACAGTTCTTGTGGTACACAAAACTTTGGCTCTCTATTTTTATTTCTCTTTGTCATCGTCCCTGTAGTAACAGAAACACTGCTCTTTATGTTTCGTTGCTATTCATTTTTATCGCTAGAAAACAGCACATGATGGCACTTAAAGAAAACAACCAAAGAGCACTACCAATACGATCATGTGTACAAGAATAAAACCAAGGAGTCTTTGAGAAATTCAAAACTGCAACAGCTTTAAGGAGAAACAATATCTCAAGAGAGTACAAAAAGCTGACCTTGGTTCTAGAGAGCCTGGACAATCCAGTGGCTCCAGCAAACTGTTCTGAGTCAGTGCAAGGCATTAGTATTAACAGAACTAAAAATAAATAAAGAATGAAAGGCATGACTCTGAATCACTGTTTTGAGTGAGGCAATCTAGGTTTAGCAAGTCTAGCTAGCGTGCCTGTAAACCCAGCTGATTTTGTAATGGCTGGGATAACACTACCTACATGGTGATTTGACAAATCGTATTCACGTAACGCATAGCATTTTCTGAGTCTATGGGGTTTTTATCTGCTGGCTTAACAGTTATTATTTCACTTAAACTTTCAAGTAACATTTTCCACCATCCAGATGTCCTTACCTTGGAAGTGTTATCTGATCTTTCATCTTGTGTTTTCCCAGCTGTTGGTCTCTTCCCTAGGACTCTGACATCTGTTAAAATTAAGCTGGGAGAACAAGGTGCCTGTGGACTCAGTGGAGACCATGCTGAAAGGGTGAATTTCTTTTCCCCATAGCTAGGCTTCATTCAAACTAAAAAAAACCCCCAAAAAACCTATAAAGCTGTCATTACCAATTTTAATGATGCAGATAAAGAGATGGTCTATTAAAGACAAGGCTTTCATTTGTTGAGAGAAACATTGAACTGCAAAATGTGAAAAGCCCTGGAAATTAAAATCTAACAAAATAAAGACAAAGAACTCGTCTAACATTGTGACAGAATAGGAAAGGTCAGGCTGAAATTCAAATATAAGGAAAAGGACAAGCCTCAGAGGTAGAGGAGAGAGGAAAAAAAAGCTTAAAGCTAGGAAAAAAACCCGAGAAGGAAAGAGCAAGAAACTAGAAACCTCAACAACCACTGGACAGAATAAACCTCTAGTAGGCTCAAGATGTTGATAATTACTCCTTTCATAAAAACAATGGGCTTGTTAGTTGGTGTATGTTGTGACAAAAGCTGCCAACCATCAGAATAAGCAAGTAATCGAGATCTAAAATTCTTCTTGAAACTCTGATGCTTGCCTGCATTCAAAGTTAGTGAGGAAGATGTGGCTATGACTCTGAAGCAGTGTCTCTGAATCTGGAAGAGATGAGATCTCGCTCTTTTCAGGGCTAATAATAATACCTGTTAGACCGAACGCTTCTCTGGAGCCATGTGGGTTTCTGTGTGCCACATTCCTGATCTGTTTAAAATGTCTGATGTGCATGTATTAGTTAACACAGAAATCTGTGTAAATTGTTGCGATTGCCTTCTGTAACTTCTGCTGCTGTATTTACTGCTGTGTCAGCAGTATCATAGTATTGCTGAGCGTAAATTTACAGTAATCCAAATCCCTAATTTAAATTGAGTATGGCTATTTGGAAATTGAGAGAAAAAGAAATAAGGATGTCAAGTCTTTCTAAGCAGAAAATATCCAGATCTCTATTTTTTCCTCAAAAATATCAATAATCATAGAATCATAGAAACTTCGGGTTAAAAGGGACCTTTAAAGGTCATCTAGTCCAACACCTCCTGCAATGAGCAGGGACATCTTCGACTAGATCAGGTTGCTCAGAGCCCCGTCCAACCTGACCTTGAATGTTTCCAGGGATGGGGCATCCCTTCTCCCAGGGATGGGAGAATCTCCATCCTTTATTGGATGTGGGGGGGAAACATAGTGACAAAGGATGATGAAAAGGCTGAGGTACTTAATGCCTACTTTGCCTCAATCTTTAATAGTAAGACCAGTTGTTCTCTGGGTTCCAAGGCCACTAAGCTGCAAGACTGTGAGAGCGAACAGTATGAAGCCCCCATAATCCAAGGGGAAGTGGTAAGCGACCTGCTACAACACTTAGACACAGACAAGTCTATGGGGCTGGATGAGATCCACCCAAGGGGACTGAGGGAGCTGGTGAAAGTGCTCACCAAGCCACTTTCCATGATTTTTCAGCAGTCCTGGCTAACCAGGGAGGTCCCAGTTGACTGGAAGGTCGCATGTGATGCTCATCTACAAGAAGGGCCGGAACGAGGATCTGGGGAACTACAGGCCTGTCAGTCTGACCTCGGTGCTGGGGAAGGTTATGGAGCAGACAATCCTGAATGCCATTGCATGGCATGTACAGGACAACCAGGTGATCAGGCCCAGTCAGCACAGGTTTATGAAATGCAGGTCCTGCTTGACCAACCTGATCTCCTTCTATGACGAGGTGACCTGCCTAGTGGATGAGGGAAAAGCTGTGGATGTTGTTTACCTAGACTTGAGTAAAGCCTTTGACATCATTTCCCACAGCAATCTCCTGGAGAAACTGACTGCTCATGGCTCACTGGGTAAAAAACTGGCTGGATGGCCAGACATGAAGAGTTGTGGTGAATGGACTTAAATCCAGTTGGCGGCCAGTCACAAGTGATGTTGCCCAGGGCTCAGTATTGGGGCCAGTCCTGTTTAGTATCTTTATCAATGATCTGGATGAAGGTGATCGAGTGCACCCTCAGGAAGTTTGCAGACAACACCAAGTTGGGCGGGAGTGTTGATCTACTGGAGGGCAGGAAGGGTCTGCAGAGGGATCTGGACAGGCTGGATCGATGGGCCGAGGCCAGCTGTATGAGGTCAACAAGGCCAAGTGCCAGGTTCTGCACTTGGGTCACAACAACCCCATGCAACGCTACAGGCTTGGGGAGGAGTGGCTGGAAAGCTTGCCCAGAGGAAAAGGACCTGGGGGTGCTGGTTGACAGCTGGCTGAACATAAGCCAGCAGTGTGCCCAGGCGGCCAAGAAGGCCAACAAAAAAAATAGTGTGGCCAGCAGGAGTAGGGAAGTGATCGTGCCCCTGTACTCGGCATTGGTGAGGCCGCACCTTGAATCCTGTGTTCAGTTTTGGGCCCCTCACTACAAGAAGGACATTGAGGTGCTGGAGTGTGTCCAGAGAAGGACAACAAAGCTGGTGAGGGGTCTGGAGAACAAGTCCTCTGAGGAGCAGCTGAGGGAACTGGGATTGTTCAGTCTGGAGAAGAGGAGGCTGAGGGGAGACCTTATCATTCTCTACAACAGGCTGCCCAGGGAATTGATTGAGTCACCACCCCTGGAGGTATTTAGAAGGCATGTAGATGTGGTGCATGGTTTAGTGGCAGATTTGGAAGTGCTAGATTAACCGTTGGACTTTATGATCTTAAAGGTCTTTTCCAGCCTAAATGATTCCATGATACTAGGATTCTACAACCTCTCTGGAAACCTGTTCCAGTGTTCCACCACCCTCATTGTGATAAATTTATTCCTTATATCTAGTCTAACCCCCCTCTTTTTTAGTTTAAAACCATCACCCCTCATCCTATAATCCCAAGTGAGTCACAAATGCTGCAGTGATCTTGGTTGTGCTTATGTTTTTTGCATCCTTTTTGTAATGCAGTGGCAATATTTCTGTCACTCCCAATGATAATTAGAAAGGAATAGTTACTGATGCTGTGCTGAAGCAAGATGTGCCTGATTATCAGGACAAATGGCAGAGGCAATGGACTTCCTTCTTCGTGTGCACTGAGGGAAAGCCATGACTTCTGCTCTTCAGTTTGTGTCTGAGGAAGTCAAATGGAGTCAGGCTTTAAAAACAAAGATTGTTGCACAATTATCTATCCTCAGGCTTAATTATAAGACTTGCAGTTGGACTTATTTTATCCTTCACTTGTATAGGTAACTACCCAAATAATTTTCTATTGGTTTTCCTGTTCTCTAGTAATTTTCTTTACAATGTAAATAGTTGGTGCAGGTCTGATGTGTCTAAATCAAAGCTGTCTACTGACAGAGCAAAGGCAAATGACCTGAGAGGTTTTCCAATGTGTTCGAGAAGGTCTCCTCTGACTACAGTATAATATTTCAGCCTGTAACTCTCACCTACTATACGCAGCTTAATCTAATAACAGAGGGATTAATTAACTTGCACAAGCTCAAACGTCTTCCCACACAGTACTTCAGGTAGTATATTGTTTAAGCTGGAGAATGTTCTGTAATTTTCCTGAACACAAAGATGGGTATAGGAATGTTTGAAACTCTTGCTCCAATAAGAGAGCAGTCTGGAAGCTGGCTAGGCTTTTTGCTTATCTTGTTCTTTGGTATATGTAATGAAAACAAATCTATTTGCTAAGCAAATGTCAAGTGTTTACTTTTCCATTTAATAAGATTTTCTTTTCTTACCATATGTGAGTGGAGGGGCAGCATGGATGAGGGAAGATTTTGTGGTGTATTTTGTTATAAATATGACTTTTTTCCTCATTAGTGTAAAAATGAAAGCATCAAATCACCATGTGTTATACCACAGCGCTCGGCAACTGTACCCCGGTGGCAAAGATCCTATGCCATGTGGCAGTGAAAGCCCTCACACCTTGTCATCTGTGGTAATCCTAAATTCTGACTGGCACCTTAGAAGATGCATGGGAAGAGGTGGCTCAAGTTGGGGGGAAGCTGCCTAAATTGCTTAGGGAAGAAATACAAAGAAAAGTGGTTGAGAGAACCAAGAACTGACCTTTGCACAAGGTCGCCTAGTGTTGGGTTGACAGATATGAAACCTTTCCATTAGGCATTTGTAGTTAAGTCAGTGCTGTTCTTCTCCATCTCGTTTTTGAGATCATGAGGGTGCTCAAGGTCTGTGATAGAATAACCAACAAGGTAGTCTTTGGGCACTGACCTGGAAGAGGAGGAGACTTGAGCTCTGTTCGCATAGTTTTCCTAATCTTTTTAGCTCCCTGAAGCTCTTTGACATGCTGTTCCTGTTTGTTCACAGTATGTAGCCAGATCTCAAAGCTCAAGCTACGCTGTCTTGTAAATGACAGACACATCTCTGTAATTGAACTATTCCAGCAACAGCCTTCTCTCTGCCTTGTCCATCTCTCTAAGTGATCCAGATTCCTTGCTTTGCTTCCCAGGATTTTCCTGAACTCTGATGAGTTGTGCTGTGCCTGTCATTAGCTTTAGATAATCAGGAAATGCTTTTTCATAGGTTCAGCAACTCAAAGCAGATTTCCAAAAGGCAAAGGTGATCTTTTTCCTACCTTATTTCTATCGATAAACCCATGCAAACTTGGAAAGCTAACAGGAGTTTGTTCGTTGTTAGCATTACCCTCACATGCAAGTCCATGGGGGATGACTTGGGAACCTGGAACTTTGCTGCTCAAAAGCTTCCCATCTTGCATTCTAGAGGCAGACTATGTGCCTTGATATTCACATGCCCCATAGAAGGGAGAGTAATAATGCTGTGAATATTTCCCAGGAGCTTGATTGATGGAGATGTCAGTGACCAGCTGAGCTCAATATAGGTCTCTGTGCACTCCCAAGCGACAAGACCATAGCTCACATTAGGAATCAGCTGTCCTGTCAGTGCGCTTCCATGCGTGATATAGTCGTATAATTCAGATTGAAATATAAGGTATTTGAAAATTAAGTTAAAGCTCAAGAAATGCATCACAGGTTCACACATACAAAGTGTTCAACTCGTTCAGAGGAATGGGTAGGTATCTTAGGTTGAATGTCTGAAGCTCAGGCAACCATGTATTCTGAAGTGTCTCTAAATCTTTTGTTCTAGAGCTTAGTTTCATTTTGTTTATAAGCAGTTTTATAGGTGGATTCAAGAGAGGTCTGCATGTACTCTGTACCAGCCAGATGTGAGCTGGTTTTGAATCAGAAACTCTGCAGTCATGTAGCTTGTTATGTTGTGTTTTGGTTAATTTTCTTGGCATTGTGTTCAGACAGAGAATGCTATCATTGCCTCCAAAAGTCTGTGTAGATGTACTGAAAATATGAGAAAGCTAAAATAGGACTGTGTATGAGTTTAGATCTTTGCAGTGAGGATTTAATTCTACTTTTATTCAAAGTAGGAATCCAAGAGAGAGGAAGGAAGGGAGAGACAACATAATAGATGAATGTCCTAACAAGAGTCATTTGTGACTAGGGTTTTGAATCTAGTTTTCCCGTATACCAGTTTGGTACTTCACCTAGGACAATATATGTGTGTGTTGTACCTTTCATTGTTTCTTACACCGGACCTTAGTCAAACTCTGAAACTGTTCATGGATCTGCAGGTTTAGAAATAGGAAAGTAAGATTATGCTCTTCCTTGGTTTCTGTTGAAATACATGAAGTTTATTCCTAATGTGTGAATAACATAAAATGAAGGACTTTGTGATCACAATTCAAAGGCTGGCTTTGATTATCTAAAAATCTTCCTAGACTTTGTGTTAATTTAGGGCTCAGACTGACTCTTGAACCCAAACTCTATATCCCATTCATCTGTCTTGCTTCTATCTTGGTTTTTGCACTTCTGCTCATATCTGAATTAAGTCTGTCAGCAGCCCCCTTCCTCACACAGGAGGAGACTACTCCAATTCTACTGACACTCTGAAGGCATCTGAGATGCTAAGGTGTTCTTGGAGGGAGAGAGGAAGAGGTAGGATATGATTTACTATAATAAATAAATATCCCCTCTCCCCCCTCTCTACTGTTCATTACTGAGGAGGTTAAACTCTTACCTCTTTAATCTTGCAGCTCATAATTCGATTATACTCTTATTGTATTGTCTAGAGGCCTCCAGAAAGCCCTCCGGTGTTCTGTGATCCATAATAATTACAAAGGCAGTGGTAAAGAAATAGGCCAACAGGTTCAACAGGCCAAACTACTTTGCAGTGTTCCTTTCACAGGCTATAGTTTTTCTTTGTCAAATGTCTGTCAAATTCCTGCTGGTGTGAAAGAGCGAAACGTGCAGGGCAGAAGTTCCAGGGGACTGATTATTTGTTTGCCCAGAGAGCCTTGTAAGAGAGCAACACATTAACAGGAAAAAAAAAAAAGAGAGGAAATTTGCCGTCTTATAGAAATAAGAGGCAAGCAATGAAAAGAACTGCTCACCACCAGAAATGAAGGACCTGGAGGACACAACAAAGAAAAAATCATATTTGTTATGCTCATTTAAAGGTGAGAGAAACATCAAAAGAGTAGCTGACTGGAAAGATATCCACTATCATCCTCAGTAAGCTTACCAGAGCACTTGAAAAAGAAGCATTTAAAAAATCCTCCTCCGTCATCTCTTTTTCCTTTTTTTGTTAACTAAACAAGTGAACCGGAATTATGTTAGCCACTTTCATTATTTTGTTCTGAGTTCTGTAAGTGTTTTAATGCAGGAGAGAGAAACAAATAATAGATTTTATGTAAATACTGGTTGCTAATGATGCTATCAAGAGACTGGGAAGCAGGAAATGGGAGGAGTTGGTAAACAGGAGAGGTTAATTCAAAGCGCTGTGCAAAGCTGGTTTCAGACATGGCTCCTGGGTGAGGACACTGTTGTGTTCCTGCAGTTCATCCAGGCAATGAATATATCTGATTATTTGATTAAAGGCTAGTGTACTGCAATAAGATGTGAGGAATAAGGCATCTAAGAGATGGTAAGGAAATATACCAAAGACTTCTAGCACAACTGGGCTCAGTGAAATTCATGGCCAAGGAAAATATAAGTGGAGACCTAAGCAGTTCTCTTTGTGTCAACCAGGTGATGTAAAGACTTTCTTCACTGCCAGATACAGGAGGTCTGTGGTGTACCTTGTCTTGTTCTTCCTCCAGACGAGCTCCTCCAGGCCCTACCATCCTACCACATTTTATCATTTGCTGCATATTTTTTCCTTCACATGAATGTGGCTCCTCAACTGTGCTGACATTCTCTGAGGCCCCAAACTAGAATAAGCCTGGAGGAGAAGAGCATCTGACTAGAGGATAAGATACTGGGAAAGCTTACCAAGGCATGTTTATTTAGACACACAAACTGTGTCTAAGGAGAGCAATGGAACTATGGAGTTAGAGAATATTTCAGAGATTAGGGACATGCTGTATAAAAGATGAAGTAATATTTGTGAGTTGTTATGTGTTGTATTTTGTTGGTGATAGATGCACAAAATGACCCAAAACTACATGAAATGGAACTTTACTATCTACTAAAAATAAGGCTTTCATAAATATTAATATAGAGGTCAAAATGTGAGAAATGAGGAAGCTGAAAGAAATTGAAAGGGTTCCTGTTCCTAGACAGATATTTCTATATCGGTATGGACTGACTGAAACCTAACTTCTGCAGAGCAAAGGGATTATCTGGCGGTTGAAATGGCACGGGTTTTTTTCTGGTTTATTAAATTACTAATGTGTAGAGAAGAAAAGACACTTAGCTCAGACTGAAACTAGTCCAATGTTACTGGTTATCCCAGTGAGACTGGTTATTTTCACTTACCAGTCGTCAGTAATATATGTTGTCCTGGCATAAATCACAAACAAATGGAAAGAACGGTCAGCTCTGAAGACTATGGAGTTAAAGGAAAAGGTATTAAGAGAGAGAGAAACTTCAATGCAAATCCTACGTGAATAAGGTAGGTGAGGTAGATTACATATTTAGACAAACATTGAATAAAGTATTATCTAAATAACTGCCATGACTGAACTAATTAGATATAACTCAGCTGAGTCTGAGTAAATTCATAATGGAATTAGATAAGTAGAAAAGTACTAATCAAAACCCAGCCTGTGTTGAAGAAAGCTGCAGCTGAATTTCTAGAAGAAATTGTGCTGTTATCAGACAGAGAAAGGTGATAAAAACAGTGGCTGTGCCTGGGTGATTGGTTTTTTTCACTTGCTTTTGGCTGTCAGGTCTTTGTAAGTAGAACCAGCAGGGTCAGCAGATAGAGTCTAGCAAGTTCCATTAGTCCAAGATATCTTGAAAAATGGTCTAAACAAAGTCTCTGTACCATTGTCTTTATCAGAGGTAGTGTTATCTTCTCCAACATTATTATTGGCCATTCAGACACCAGTGCTATGCTTCTAAGTGAGAAATGATAGAGTGCCTCTGTAGTTGAGAAGTTGCTGGTATCTGGGTTTGGTACATTGTACATGTGATTTGTGTTCACACATATACTAGTTCTGAAATTAGATGGTCAAACAACATTAATGTCATTTTTTCTAGTTTATATATGGTTTCTAGAAATTAATTCAACTCCCAGAACAGAATCTGCTAATGCACATGAACAAGGTTCCCAGGAAAAGCGTAGCCTATTTGCCTCAGCAAGCTGCTGGGTTTTTTACCCCAGTTAATGCACAGTTGGGTCCTGCTCTTTAGCAGGATAGTGATGACTGGTGTTTTCAGCTAACCTGTTTGACTTTCCTCTGAATCAGGCTAGAAATATTCTTGCAGTTGGTTCCAACAGAGAGGTGATGTGAGGAGCTGTTCATTACTGAACATCAAGTATCTCACCTCCTGTTTCTTGTATTGCATGTTAGCGTTCTTACTCACCACTTGGTAGCCAGTGTTCGTGCTTTCCTGCAATAACTATGATCCCTCTCACCATTGCATGCCAACAGATCCCAGTCTGTGACCTGGGATGGGAAGCAGCCCCAACTTGGAGCGTTGTCAGTAGCTGAAGATGGTGACATGACACCTAAACCACCTAAACCCACCCAACCATAGAGAATCCTCCCCAAGCCCAGCTTTTATTTGCATGCTAATAATGGCTTTTGAGGCTATGTGAACAGTGACACTTGGTGGCAACTACCAGAACTATAACTTCAGGAGTGGAGGCTGTGTTTGATACAAGAAGTAAATTGTGAAGTTGTAGCATATCTAATTGGCTAACATATCTAATTAATCAGAAAGGTCAACAGTAGCCATTCCCCTTGGCTTCCCAGTGGATTCCTTTATATGCAAGTTAAAGTCTGTCACAAATGGAAAAAAAAATGAAGGAAAAGAGAATGCTAACTTTTGAGTCTGAGTCACAGTCATTAATATAGGTGATGGTGTTTGCATGTGTAAATGCCCTTCTCTGTATACCGCACAATAAAATTATTTGGTCTTAGTACCTGAAAAAATCATGAAGCCCTGATAGAGAGACCAGGTTCAATTACTTCTAAATCTTTTTCAGTTCTGTCTCTGCTATGTACTAATCTCATTGTCTTTTGTTGCTGGCCTTCACCTGCTCTTTTTCACCCTTTATAGGTAGTGCTTTTATTGGCTACTTTATCTCTAGATAAGATAATAGTTGGACAAATGTATTTGACTAACTTGCATTTATGGAAATGGAAGGACGGATTTTCTACATGCCACCTTCCATGATTCCTCTGAGTCTTGTATTTCTGCTGTCCCCCTTTCTTCTTTATTTTTTGCATTGACTTTTGCTTTGTGTTGCTGTTTTTCTGCATGTTTTAGAGCAGTACCACTGCTGAAAAACTGTTCCTCTTTTGTGAGAAAACTACTAACTTAAAATGATGCCAGTGATGCATCTCAAAAAAGGGGTGCAGCTGATTACCTGTGGCTGTGATTTCTCCTTGCATAAAAGGAAATATCCGCATTGTTGAATGCAGAACAGGTACAGAAAGTGGGGAATTGCCTTGGACATTACAGTGCACACAAGGCAATGTGACCTGTGCTGTCTGGTGCACTATATAGAGTATTGTATCTCACTACGTTGCTGCATAGCTACATAGCCTGGGAGGTGTCATGATGTGAAGAACAAGATGACTAAGAATAAGATAGAGACCTTCCATTTGGAAGGCAGTGTTGCTAGCTGCCTCTATCAGTTACTCTTTTTGGTCTGTGCCAATGGGTGAGAGAGAGTGAAAAACAACCCATTTAAGAACCAGAAACATTACAACTGATGTTTCATACAATCGCTCGCACACCTCTCAGCCCTGCATTCAACAAGCCTGAGTTCCCTCCACAGTGGGGAGATGGCTGCTGGTCTGGGAAGGTGGGACAGTTCGTGCTGTGCAGCTCTTCAGCTGTTAGCGACCCATCTCAGCTGGTAGTGGCCAAGGTCCCTGGGGTCCCCAGCATTTGTTTCCATGCACCTCCCTGACCTCCAGGATCTTCCCCTGCCTCCAGGATCTTTCCTCCACTGAGGACCTTTACCTTTTAGACCTTTTTTAGCTGCTGGCCCACAGTTTTCCCAGAATCACAAGGCATGATCAGCCTTCTAATTGGCAGTACTGTCTCACGTCTCTATTAATTGGAGGATTCAGGATGCAGCACTTCTGTTTAGACCTGGTGTTATCAAAATTTACAACCAGCCCATACAGGCTGCATGTAGCAAGTCGCACTTGTGTAGTTAAGAGTTCAAAAGTTCAATTTTGAACATTTACCTCCCTCCCATGCATCCAATTATATGCCATCTACAAGTATTCACAATTTGTATTTTTTTCCTACAATAATCTCGAAGCACAATTTTAATTTTGTTCCAGGATACACCATCCACTTGCCTTTTAGCTGCAGGTAACTCAGTTCTTGCCAGATATTTTCAAGTTCCCAGGTCTGGAGTTTGTTAAGTTCACAAGAACTTTGATTTTTAATTTGCAATTTTCTGGAGATATCAAGAATTTTTGTGAGAACATTGTGGTTTGGCTGAGGTGAGAAAAGTTTGATTCAAAATCATACTACTTTCCTTCTGGGGCAGGTGAATGTCCCTATGATATGCAATACAGACATTTCTCTGTGCAGAAGTGACATAAATGTACATTTTGTGTAACTTGTGTTCTTTTGGGGAAAAGTGAGAAGAAAACCATGTGGAAAGCAGATGTCTAACTTTCAGCAAAAGAGACATTTAATTCCTTACTAACAAAACATATTTTGCTCTTGGGATTTTACTGGAGATGGAGGTAAAAGGATCTGAATCCCAAAATGATGATGACTCATTCACATTACATTACCCTGAATGTTCAGACAGGCTTGGAGAAAATGCTTAGCTAGGACTTGAAGAATGCCAATCCAATCTTATATTGGTTGCTTGAATTTTATGACTTGCAGTGATCCTAACAAGAAATAATGAATTTATACAATTTGTTCATTACCAGAGTAGATATATCTCCAACTAGAGCTGCAAATAACACATTTAATTAGCAGGGGCAAGGAATACTGCAAGGTAGGAGGAAGGATAATCATGTTGTTTCATAGTCTGCTTGTCTAGGATTATTAAAAAAAGGACATCTGAACCCAAACCAGAAGCACTATACATCTTCCAGTAGTGATTTTCTTCATCTTTTTTGAAAATCAAAGCCTCTTTAGGGTTCATCCGAACCATAACAAGGATGTGTCAGTAACCACTGGTTACTTTGAAAATGTTGTAGCTTTTAAATAAAATTAATTATTGTTTCAAAGGAACAACAATCAAAACAGCAGAGCTAGTTAAATGAATTTTGAAGGAACAGTATTCTGTGGAATTATATGTATTTGTTGTAATCGCAAATGGTAAATTTATTCAGAATTCGGCATCAAAGGAAACTAGAAAGCGGGTTCCGAGCTATGTAGAAATGTAACTTTTTTTCCTGCTGTTCACTTTAAAGAAAACATGTTTAATTCCTTTGTTCTGAAGCCAGCTTCAATTATGTCTAGCTTGTATCCGCTAACCTCATATTCTAGAATCAGGAAATTACATAGACCGGAAGGGGCCTCTGGAGGTCATCTGGTCCAACCTACCATTCAAAGTAGGGATGACTCACATCAGATTGCTCAAGCTGTTGTCCACTCAGAATTTTGATATCTCCAACAACGTCGCTTTGCAGACTATTCCAGTGCTTGACACTTTCATGGCTGTTCTAACACCTAACGAGAAACTCCTTGCTGCAACTTGTATCTGATTCTTCTTGTCCTATCGCTGTACTCCTCTGAGAAGAATCTGTCTCCAGTTTCTCCAAACCTTCCCATTCACTGAGGACATTAAAACTCTTTGCTTTGCCTATAGAAGATCTTTCAATCAATAAAAGTGAAAATGGAAAATTTTCTGCTTGCTTTTTATGAGACCATTTTCTTTTTGACATGCCTCTGGATAAAAAGAACCATTCCTGATATTTTTTGTGTGTTGTGTAACCCCAGCGAGTGAGGAAGGAACAAAATTAACATAAATCCTGAAATAAAATGAAGCTTCTAAACTTGTAGACTTTATTAAAGAGAGTGGTAATTGGTAGTATAAAGCCATATTTGAAAGAAGAACTTTAAATGTAAATATTTGCATCCTAAAAACACATTTTCTACTTCAGAATATTTCTAAAAATACGCAATCTTGGAAGGGGTATAAGTGTAATAATATTAAATTCTTCCGTATACATATTTTTATCTTGATGCTGTATATATTTTAACAGAAGAATGGGTGCAGTTAAACGATTCATCATCCCCCACTCTTTTGATGCTGAGCTGTTTCAGAAGTGCAGCTCTTAATGAATTTTAAAGGGCAAAATCTGAGAGCCACTATATATTTTGAGTTCCTGACCCTCGAAGAATCGGTGTCGGATTCTTGTGGTTCAACAAAGTAGCACTTACCTTTCAGCTCCGAACTCAGTATCTCTGTTTTCTCTGTGTAGTCTTTTGCTGAACACCACATTGCTTTCACTTCCAGGTATTCCAGTAATTGTGTCTTCCAAGGGCAGCACCACAGCTTGATGTGATTGCCTGTTACAATCTGTGATTGTGATGGAAGTGTGTTTTCAGCTACATCACCCCATTGCTCCTCAGTCAAATTCAATTTCAGTTGGAGGGAGCTCTGCCATCCCCTGCCCGTCATTTGCCATTGTCCTCTTTCATTGAGTTTAACCTGTTGATGTTCTGATTGCCAAAGGCGTATCATTTGCTTTTGAAAAGCCTCCTCCTCAGTGAATGCCTTGGGGTATTTTCAGCTCTATTTAGATTTGTGCATTACAGTTTTAAATTGCTACTTTGGGCTCTATTAAAACAATTTTCAAAAAGAAAATGTCAGTGTGCACAAACAGGTAATTGAAAATAGCATTGCCTAGGAACAAATACGGTTTTCCTGCAGGTTTCCTTAGCTTTTGTTTAAAAGCGCGGCATTAGTATTATGCTAGTGGGTTGTTTTTTTTATTTGGTACAAGTGCTAATCATGATAAAATGTCATTGGCTTGCATAGCTGTATAACTCTTGTTAACATATCCATTTGTGCAAGAACAAATGATCTGTAGGAGTTGTGGTGCACATGCGTAAGAAATCCCAGATAGTAGTCCATTAACCTCAAGAGTGCAGTTCCCATTAATTTATGAATGTTTGTTATTATTTTACAGCATAATTTATTCTTTCCATGCACATTCAGCTTATAGTAGTCTAGTGTTGTCTGTGAGTGGTAAAATACTCAATATTCAGCATCCTATAATCATAATATATTTTTATTCTGGAGTCACAACAATAAATCTTTCAACTCTGGCAAACTGTATAGAACGCATAGCTAGTATCTTGATGTCTTGTGCCTTCTGGAGTAATTCATACCAGTACAAATAATTATGCATCATTTTATCAACTTAGCCTCACTTTGCCTTCCTTTTCCACCTGTGTAAATTATGTACAAAGACCAAGACATTAATTTAGCTTCAGTAGGAGCAGTATAGATGAAGGTCATAGAGAGAGCTTGGAGAATTGTCTGTGATATTGTAGATTAAATTTTCTTTAATAAAGTTTTTAGTGAAGCATTGCGACTTTCAGCTTCAAAACCTTATTAAAAAAATTATTCCCAAAACATTGTTGAAAAAAATCCATTATGACCAAATTGGTGTGTTTCATCACTAACTTGCTCCTGGAGCTGAGAAGGCTCTGTAATTCTCAGGCTAGCATTTTCTTATTCTACATGAGTTACTGACAAGATATTAGTAGTGAATAAAGCATAGGTTTCTGTTGAATTTCAGTAGGCCATTTAATTTCTTGTACAGATGGGTGCAGGTCTACTGTGAAGCACCGCAGATGTTTAAAGCACTCTTCTATATATCAACCAGTGCAATGCAGTTTTCTGTGTTATGTAAAATGGTATAACTGCATGCATCCAGAACCTAATCTCTTCTCCTGGTCAACTCTGAGTCCTTCCCTCAGTGCAGATTTACCTGGAAGTAGCAACATACTTTGGTAGCAAGTGGTCTACAATATTTCCTTGTGTTATCTCAGTCCTCTGTGAACATGAAAATTCTATATAAAGGAAACCTGCAAAATAACAGAAAGTAAAAAGCATAATTGAGTTGCAAATGCTGCAGTTGCTCCCAGGAAGACTTAAGGAAGATTCAGGGACTTATATCGACCTAAGCATTTTGGAAACCAAAGTCAAACTGATTACGTCAGTTTGTGGCATTGAACGGGTCAACCCTGAACTATCTTGATAATATCCCCCTGGATTGGCTGTTGCAATGAGGTGAGCACATTCTCTGCTGCTTTTCAGCGCCTTCTTATTGCCTTAGACATTGTTTGATGTTTGTATAGTGTTAGAGTGGTTCTACGTTTGTTGAACTTCTTGGTCTTAAAAGATTTACTGTTGGTATAAAAAATGGAGAAGTTGATCTTTGGAAGTTTGAGTTATTGAAATTGTGTTCACTTCCAGTCAATCTCCATTCATTTACATAGGTCTCCCAAAGAAGGTAAATATGCCTTCTCAATCAGTGTCTCTTACAATTGCTTTTGGAATAAAATCCCTGCTGATCAATGTTGCCCACATGTCCACGTGGGATCTGAATGCTCTGTTAAGCAGTAGGTTAGGAGGGGATCTACACATGGAGCAACAGCTACATTTTCACAGAATCACAGAATCATTAACATTGGAAAAAACCTTTAAGATCATCAAGTCCAACCATCAACCCAACACCACTACGCCCACTAAACCATGCCCTGAAGTGCCGCGTCTACATGTTTTTGAATACTTCCAGAGATGGTGACT
>NW_010535615.1:0-328 GCF_000687285.1 Phaethon lepturus
CAGTCATCTGGGACCTCCCCTGTTAGCCAGAGCTGCAGATAAATGATGGAGAGTGGCTTAGCAAGATTCTCCGCCAGCTCTCTCAGTACTCTTGGGTGGATCTCATCAGGTTCCATAGACTTGTGGGTGTCAGGTGGCTTAGCAGGTCCTTAACTGTTTCGGGCTGGATTATGGGGAGTTTATTGTGCTCTCCATCCCTGTCTTCCAGCTCAGGGGGCTGAATACCCTGCAGATATCCTGGACTGGCTATTAAAGACTGAGGCAAAGAAGGCATTAAGTACCTCAGCCTTCTCCTCATCCTTGGTGACAATGTTCCCTGCCATATCCA
>NW_010535616.1:0-850 GCF_000687285.1 Phaethon lepturus
TCCAACCTTAGTGATTCTGTGATTCTGAGTTGAGAGTCTGATTTCCTGTAGCTTATTGTGTAAGGCCTAGCATGATACAAACCCGATCTGCGATTCCTACACAGTTCTCTATCTTCTAGCAGGACACCACCCAGTGATAAATTATGTACATCACATGGCGTAGCAACTTATCCACAGACCACATTTAGTTAACAGAACAAAAAAACCCCACCTAAATATGCATGTTTTATTATTTCTACAGCCTTGCAAAAGGCCTTTAAAAATGGAAGACTGTCAGACTTACTGTTTTCAAAGGAAAATTAGTTGATTTTAGTTTATATTACATTTAAGAATGTATGTTATGAACTAATGATGGCTTTTAGCAGAGGAAAATAAGCAGGCTCCATACTTTGACAGTAAATTTTCATTTGATTATTTTAGCAGAAAATTTCACTCACTGTACCACGTAGCATGATAATTATTTCACATGAAATAGCAATGCCAACTTCCGCTATACAGTCTACGAAAAAGAGACTTAGAATCCAATTGTGTAATGAGTTTCTGCTACTAATGAACTTTACAGTCTTCAGAGTTAAGTCTCAGTATTGTTGTAAATGTGCAAGTGAACCCAGTATTTATTTTAGGCTCTCTAATAGCTCACACAACAGGGATTTGTAACTCATTGGTGAAGACATTAAGGTGAGCTACTCTTTCCAAAGAAAAACAGGTGCCAAATACATTCATGATGTAACTCCAATTTGGATCATTCTAGAAGACCACAGAGTTCAATAAATTACCAGCTGCTTGAAGCACCAGTCAATCACTACCTCCTGCTAAAGTAGGATTCCTTAAGGCTAATAACACACTCTTT
>NW_010535616.1:881-2378 GCF_000687285.1 Phaethon lepturus
AGAACATTTACTTACTAGTACATAATTTTTCACTGGCTTCCAATTTCAGAAATGCAGTCAAGAAAAAACAACAAAGCTTGTTGTTTGTATTGCATGCCTAGTCACCTAGCAATCAAATAAGCTATTTCCAAACAGTGTCCAGAAGAACTATAGTCATCTACAAAACGTTCAAACAGCCAATACATTTATAGTGGCAACCACAAAAACTAATGACAGATACAATTAATAAATTGTACACATGTTTAAAAATTACAAGTAATCTAGCTAGTAATTTAGAGTAATAATATTTAACCTCATTTGCACAAAAACAAACCTTAATAGATCAAGTCTACTCTCATGACTTTTAGGTGCATAACAGTATTGCTGTGGTTAAGATATACGCATCAGAAAAGCCAGGTCTTTGAAGACGTTTGTGGATATTAGCCCAAACAAGTGCATCAAACTCCCACAAAGGACAGGTGAAGCCACAGTTTCATAAGCTGCCTAAGTAGTTCCACGGGCTTCTGACAAGAGGTTGACCCGCCTTCACCAATCACGCACTTATGCCCTTTGTCCCTTCTTACTATCGAAACTCTCACCCTGTTACACAGCAATCCAGATCAACCAAAGGGATGACCAGTCTAAGATTAAACATCTCTAAAATCTTGTTGGAACTTGACCTGGTTCCAAAGCTCACCTACTTAAGGGAAGCGTCAGGAACTTAAAGCCACTGCAGAGGAAGAAGAGAGCAGCGCCTCTTTGGGAAAAAGCCCACAGTTTGACAATTGTGGTTGGTTTTAACTCATAGGGGCAGCCCAACGGTAGCAGTAACTTCATCAAAGGGCACGGGCTTGCATTTTTGTGAAAGGACACCATTGAAGTTAAGATACTGAAATTCTTGAACTCTTAATTTAGTTAGTAGCTCTGTCACAGACACTTCTGAAGGTCAGACACGTGCTTTTTATCCCTCTGTGCAACAGTGTCCAATTTCTGCGATGATGGCCACCACAGCAAAACTAGTTTGTACAGACTTCCTCTGTCCACTCATTTGCTGTCTCCTTATTTTACCAGGACAGCTGACTGAGCAACTCCACAAGGCAAATTACCTCAATGGTCAACATTGAAAGACATGACTTATTTTTCCTAAGGTAATTGGTCCGAGGTGAGTGGACTAGATGGTGTTTAGCTTGAACAGTGTAAAGAGAACCACACTTGCTGACTCTTCAGTAAGGGCCAATATGCTAGTAGTTCATGAACACCTGTACTAGAACATACTTTGCAATAAAAATTACATGTGGGACAGAGCCCCTTCAACACCAGCTGCAAGTTTTAAAATAGCAAGCTCCCAGATTATATCACATTTCTTGTCCACCAGCTTACAAGGTGTATGAAGACTTTACTAGAAATTCATTGTCTTCAGACCACTGTAACCAAATTCAAGTCAAGCAGATACCAAATGGTTATTTGTCAAATTAAATAAAGGAGTGCATATACTTCCCCTTTCGCCAAGTCTTCAGT